>NC_090321.1:204611123-204911123 GCF_040869045.1 Eurosta solidaginis | reverse complement strand
ATACGGTGTGATAGGCGGAGCACGCTACCATCACACCACGGTGGCCGCCAATGCGAAACAAATTGCTAGTCGCATATATGCTAAATTCATCTCTAAAATAATTAAGCTTCGCTAGCTTGAGCTTGAGCTTTTAACAGAAAATGTTCCCTTTTCACTGCATCTATTTTAGCTAATATATTGCGGTGCCAATGTCTTCTCAAAGTGTTATCATTTATTAGAATTGGTTCACCGTACTCATTGGCAAGCGAATTCCACTTTTGGGAACATTGAGACCTAGTTTCTAGCAAGTGCATTGCGATTAGCTTTGTTAGACATTTATTACCCTTTTCCATAACCCTGCAAATATAATTGAAATGTGTTTTCAAGAAGCCAATATACAATTCTGGGAGTCCGGTTTCGAGATGAATCATATAGCTCGGGGTGTTACGCGGTAATCTGAACAGCCTTTTAATAAAGTACCTCAGCAACTTTTCTACTTCTTCGTAATATTCAATTCCCCACAATTCTGATGCATAGCCCAATACTATTCGTACAGCTGCTTCAAATAATTTGTACTTATGACTATGAGGAATGTATTTTTTAGACAAAAAAGATCTCCAGGTGCTGTTTATAGCGTATTTGGCTGATTTAAGTTTACTTGACAAATGTTTATGGTACGATGCATTGTACGTTATAACTACTCCTAGATTTTTGTATTCCTTAATCTTCTCCAACTCGTGTCCACACAAATGCCACTTTTCATCTCTACCATATCTACCTTTTGAGCCCCTGAATATAAGTACTTTTGTCTTATTCGTATTTATTGTAAGCCCCCAGTCACTACAGTACTCCTCTAGTTTGTTGATCATTTTCTGTAATTGTTTTGTGATTTCTGCTAAGATAACTACATCATCGGCATACATAAGTATCTTTATATGGAGGCCCCCAAACGTAATACCCTTTGGCAAGTGATTCACCAAATCGTCTAGGAAAAGAGCAAAACAGTAATGGGCTAAGTAGGCAACCTTGTTTAACACCCGTTTCTGTTGGAAACCATTCTGAGGCAGTGCTACCATCCCACGCCCTTGCAACGTTATTTTTGTAAAGACTGCTTATTATTTCTAGCATTTTCGTTGAAAGACCTAAATTACTTAATTCGAAGAAAAGAGCATTTCGTATTATAGAGTCAAAAGCGGCCTTAAAATCCACGAACAAATCATAAAGTTTTCTCTTCTTTGAAATATAATGCTGAGATATGCTACATAAACTAAAAATATGGCCGGTTGTAGAGTATCCCTTTCTAAATGCCCCCTGGAACTCACTTAAAAGCGAATTCCTCTCTACCCAAGCTGCTAATCTTTAATACAAAATGGAGGTAAATATTTTTGCAATGGCATTCTGAAAGGAAATTCCTCTGTAATTATTTGGGTCATTTATGTCTCCTTTTTTAAAAAGTGGCAATATAATAGCTTACTTAAACAGCGAAGATACCGAACCAGAGTTGTACATGCTATTAAAGCAAGTTGTAAGCTGCTCTATAAAGTAAAGAGGGGCATGTTTAAAAAATTCCGTGGGTATGCCGTCAGGCCCTGGTAGTATTCAAAGTGATTGATAGTGGTTGATGATCAGAGTATAATATATCATCAACCTTGAAAGAATCTATTAATGTAAACAAATTACCCCCGATTAAACAATAGTCGATCACTGAACAGGCAGTTCCTCTTAGAAATGTGATATCTCCTTCTCTATCACCAATTGCGCGACCGTTTAAAGCAGTTAACCAAATTAACTACAGAATTTAGCAAATTTTTTACCGTTCACATTAACATGCTTATCCTTTGAAACCCTTTCGAATGAAATAGGGGAAGCTGCTGGTATCGGACTACAGCTAAAAAGCTGTTCTTATCCACACCTCGCATTAAAATCACCCATCAACATAACGTTCTCAATTTCCAGCTCAAGGATAGTCTCATACAGCGCATTGAAATCGCTTTCCCATCTATTACAATTTAGATAAACCGGTAAGATATAAATTTGTTCTCGATAAAAACTGAATTCAATTACACAAATATCTCCCTTCTTTACAAACTGGCCCGACCAATTTCTGTTTACACGTTTTTTAATTCCAAATAGAGCTCCGCCACTCGCCCTTCCTCTCATATAATTTCTTGTCGCATAAACCCAAAATAACAAATAATTTTTGAAAATGTTTTCAATGCTGTCCAGTCGCTCTTCTATAAATGTTTCATACAATAAAAATACCTCGAACGTTTTAGTATAATTTATAAAATCCTAGTTAGATAATTTTGTTCTTAAACCTGCCATATTATATGCCAGGACCTTTAAAATGCAAGCCAATGCTTCTACAACAATATTACTTCTTAGTTTTTGTGTTCGCATTCAAAAGTTGCTTACAATCTATGAAGGCTGTGCCAATTTTATCGCCATAAATCTTCCTAAACTCGGTTACCCCATCGGCTTTACCACATACAAGGCGGTGCTCATGATTCCATGAATACGATTTATTGTTGACCCTAAGTTTATGATCAATCACCAAAAACTGGAATGTCGCTCTTGATTGTTGTCAGACGTTTTTTAAGTTGCACCATTGCCTTCTTGTGCTGTTGTTTTTCACTACTTAGGTCCCTTGAGATTGAGATCGGTGTGCCTGCCAGATTTTTAAAGTGCATCAAAATTTCAGATGCTACGTTTTCTGTTACAAATTCGGCCGCTACCGTAAATTTAGAGTCTCTTTCGGCCAAACATCTGGTACCTGCAACTTCAACACGGTTTTTCATTTTTAAATTTTCTTTGCATATTGCCTGAACTGCTTCATTAATCGAATTTTTAGCCGGGATGTTTCTAAAAATTAGTAACTTTTTCTTCGACTGTTCTTCTAAGTATCTCAGCTTCTTTCCGTCTGCCTCTTGTCAATTGCATATTTTGACAAGCGAACTTTTGAGCTCTGCGTTTTCTTCTTCTAGCTTGCATACTTGAGCTTTAACAGTATAACCGCTTGTATTCTGGCGCTTCATCGTGTTTCAGATTCACGTTGGACAGTTTTTGTTAAAGCATTTTTTAGTAATTCCCATCGTAACGTTGAACCTGAGAAAAAAAGATATATGCTTTTGATTATTCCAGAACCTGTCGCAAGTGCTCCGGATATATGCATGCATTTTTTAGTATAGAAAATTTTTTCCAGAAATTAATATTTTCAAGAAATCAGTTATAATAAAAATACAAATTATCCAGAAAGCTCTGTTTTGCGACAATTTGGCGCCCCCCGTGAGCAGCGCCCGGGGCAAAATGCCCACCCCCTTTTCCCCCTCACTACGCCACTGTGGCATGATTTTTGATATAATAATGATAATAAAGATAATGATAAGAATAAGAATTTCTTGTTTTTTCATAAGTTTTTTTATTATTTTTTCGCACTTACAAAAGCAGGTAAGATTGGGTTGGGTTCCACCTGCTGTCCAATCAAGGTAGAGCTCACTTGAAAGTTTTTGTGTTAGTCCATTGGGTGACCATAACAGGCTTCCAGTGTTTTGACGAATCGTTGAATGGCCATGATAAAGCTACGAACAAGGCACGCATTGATCTTGAAATGCATTTATTGATGTTTACAATTAGGACGCAAGACACAGACCAAATAGCCACCGTGCGTAGTTATCTCTATAGAAGCTCTTTCAAGGTGCCAGACAAGAACTGCTAGATCGTCATCATCGGTCACTTTTTGGTAGCCTCTGAATTCGAGATAATGGAATAGTTCGTTTACGACCAACACCCAGATGAAAGGAGACAGAACACTTCTCTGGATCACTGAACCTCTCCACTCCGCTGTGACAATTCTGCCATCTAAAAGACAACTGATAAATAAGATAAGCGACCATTTGATTTCCAATACTGTAAGGTCCACACGATTGCAGTCGGCAGGACGTTATTGAGACATCCAGTACGAGCTCTTTACGCTCAAGTGACTATTCTTCAAATTAACAACTGAATGGAGTTGATAGCCCATGCAAACCTCCAGGCGTATAATTGGCATTCTTCTTTGACTAGCAGTCACTAGTGGCGAGGGTACGAGCTTATGTACATATGGGACATCGCAAAAGTGAGTGTCCATGAGGAGCTTTAAGGATTTGTCACTGCCTATCCGCCATCTACCTCTCTCAAGTACCACATGGAAGAATTTTCATGAGTTTCGCGGACTCCCTGCGCCCTTCCACGTTTTCGCAGAAGCTTCTCCACGAGTTTCAGTTGGCTCTTCTTAATTCTGACTTATAGATACCCACCCCAACCTTCTAGAGCTCTCAATCTGACGATAGTTTACTCCTATTGGCCTAGATGGAAAACCGTATATTCAAGGTTCAAAGGTAATTTGGCACCTCCGTACCCAAGGAAATTATTTTTAAGAGAAATTATAGGCTATATTACATGTTAGAGCAAAAATGGGAGTATTTGACTACTCCGAACTTGCCAATGGCACCACTGGTTGTTCAAATTTCTACCGCACGTTAGCATGCCAAAAAGAGGTTTCGTAAAAACTCTATTGCGCAGCTTCCTGCACATGTAAACTGATCTACCAGCATTGTTTTTCTTTTGGTTTTCCACGCTTGCATCGCAAAAGTCAAAGACTTAATTAAATACAAACGCTTAGCATACAGCGCTAAGTAAAGTGTTGAGAAAAATAACTGTAAATGATACATAGAAGATCAAACGGCAGCCTAGAACTTCAGTTTTGAAGCTACTACTAGCGGTAGTTTGTATTTATTGGATATAAACGCACACAAAGCACACATCCATATATAGCAACATAATGACTTATTTATACGTATTTGCCAGACGTAACGAAAGACTTAAGAAACAAACTCTCAACAGGTTGCTCTTTTTGATTTCTTTGTTTTTGTTTTATTTTCTCTTACTTTTTCTAGTACAACTTCAATGCTAGGCAAGTGTATTATGTAACGAATTTGTCTGACTCTATTTAGAAGCATCTTGAAAGCAAATACTTGTTTTGTGCTGGTCTAATTCTGTGTTTGTGTTTGTGTGCTTCTTTTTACGTCTTTCTTTGAGTTCATTTTTTCTACAATTCAATTAAAATGCATTGCGTTATGAATAATGCATTTCAGTTGACTGTCTGTGATATTGAAGTAACTGCATATTTGTGACACACGCGATTGTGGGGGCGCAAAAGCTTAATATAAACAACGTGAATGTTACTTATAATAAATAAGGAAAGCTAAGTTCGGGAGAAACTAAACATTATATACCCAAATGTCACGAGCATTAAGTGGTATGAAAGTCGAGCGTTGTCCTGAGGTGAAAAAGGAAGACGCATGGCATTCAGAAAGAAAAAACGTTAAGCTGGGTGATTCGAATAATGTCCGAAAATTCTATTAAAAACCCTTGAGAAGGCTTACGATAAGACAATCAACACTAACCATCTTTTTGTTGACTTAAAAGCAAAGTAGTAGCTTGCAAAATGACGGAGGGAAACACCACCAGGTCCGCAAGGATTGGGAAGGACAACTTCGGGCCGTTTGAAACCAAACAAGGCGACTCTTTTTCGTGCGATTTCTTAAATATAGCGCATGAGAAGATAATTCTAGCAGCAGAAAAAAACTGTGATAGTACAATCTTTTATAAGAGCGTACATTAACTAGCGTATGCTGATGATATTATTGGCCTGAACAAACGCGCTGTGAGATCTGTTTTCTCTGCAGAAGATAGAGAAGGAAAAAAGTTTGTATGTATTTAATTAGCGAGCTTTGCTAATATTGCTTTACACAATGGTTTTTGTAATTGATATTAGAGAAAAATTGTAAGTTTACAAACGGCGATGGTTACTAGGACATGTTTCTAAATTTCACTTCTTCATCAGCTAGTTTTTCGGGAGCTGAGCGTTGAACTCGAATCTCCAACATTCATATCAGTACAAGCCTTTTAGCTGCTAAACCATATGAAAAAATGTTACTAAGCTTTCAAAAGCGCACCTAAAAATCATATCCACACCATTAGGAATAAACTACATACAGAGTGTATGTGCCTACATGGTGATCAAAAGGAATATAAACAAAAAGGCAACTCTTAGAGACCAATTGTACAGAGAACAACGGGACATTCGTAAGTTTGTTTTGCGATAAATGAGGACAACAAAAATATTTGGTAACATCCAAGAAAGAATCGGACTATTCGCGCCCTGGCAGCCACATCTCTGTTCACGGATGTAAATTTGAGACTATGAAGGACATCCTTTATTTGGGAACCAGAGTTAACAACTCTACAAGTCGCTCATCATAACTGCTCTAATGTATGGCTCGAGAAAAGTTCTCTGAAAGATTTACGGTCCTGTACGTGACTTGGACGGTGAGTATCGTAGGGGGTATAATGAGAAACTATATGAGCTTAACGCAGATATAAAGATATTTCGGCAAGTAAAAACCCAAAAGTCTTCCTGGATAGGTAATGTTATGTGAATGGACGAAGAAGCTCCGGCCAGAAAATATTTCAGTCGACACCGCATTATGTCATCATACACCTGGGCAAAGTCGCTTAAATAATTAAGCGCCAATTAATGAATGAATACTTTTGTCAAGTTTAAAAATGATATCAATAGATTTCAATTTACGGCTCTCAGAACTTCTAAATGTTCCACTACTAAATGAGGGCGAAGCCAGGGCAATTTTTCAAAATTTCACTCAATTTCTATTTTACCCTTAGTCCCTATCACCATTTGCCAGCACAGAATATATATGTTTGCGACATCTGGCCAATGCGGCTCCAGCCTTGGAAAGCGCCACTTTCCTACATGTTCTGGTCTCAGCGACAGCAACCCCCGCGGGTTTCATCGCGCCATTCTGCCAGGCCGCAAACACAACTACACCGAGTACCCAAATTCTTTCCCAGGGACGTCCAGTGCCAGGGCCATAACAACAATTGCATTCTGGCCTCCCTCAACCCAGACGTAGTCACTTATCACCTACCCGCAGATTGGCGACGTCTCCGCCGTTGCACTTCAGAATTCTGCAGTTAAACTGTAATTAATTAACTCAGAAGATCACGGAGATAGTTGATTTAATGAAGCGACATAACATCCATATTGCAGCGATCCAAGAGACCAAACACACAGCAACATCTGCTCCGCAGACCTGCTCTAACATAACGTCCATAGAAAAGATCGCGAGATCGGAAATGGAGGCGGGTTATAACCCACCACTCAGTGCAATATAATCTATTTAATCCCGACATCGGCATCACGCTACCGACTGCCTTGCACCCTAAAATCTTAGGTGTGACGTTCGATCAGGATCCACATTTTATAGAGCATGCAACCACAATTGTATCGAAAGCCCAGAGCCGTAACAAAATCCTCAAATCTCTTGCTGGCAGCACTTGGGATAAAGATAAGGAAACGCTCATTGCTACTCACAAAGGAATTAGCCGCCCGATTGCATGCTACGCGTCCCCGATATCGCCGTCAAGTCTAAAGGTTACTCTCTGGAAGAAAATACAGGCCTGCCAAAATTCTGCCCTAAGAACCGCTACCGGCTGTCTTCTTATGTCTGCAGAACACCACGTACGCAATGAGGCGAGGGTACTCCCTATTAGGGAGAGAAATGAAATGCTTAACAAACATGTCCTGTTGAATACCCAGACAGACATCTGATTGATGAAGCTACACTTCCCAGGGGCTTAAGGGGTCATTTCCGTAAGCATTATGAGGAAATACGGCAAAAATTTCATACATTTCCCTACCGCCAGAAGCAAATTTGAGTCATGTTTGAAAGCAGCTATGTGCCATAAAACGGCGCAAATATTTATCACGTCGTAATAGTCTAAAAAACATGATTTTTTCCTTCACACATCAATAACATTCTTTCCATAAAATATTTCAAAAATACGACATTTGCAAAATTTTGCAAATGGACACCAGAAATAATTTTTTTTTTTTTTTTTTTGATCTCCTGAAAAGTTACTGAAAAACACATAACTGTTTTTGTGAGCGCAGTGACGATATATTAGTCCAGATGAAAATTTAACTCTTTTAAAAGCTTTTGACTAAAACATGTGGCATAAAATTTGTTTCGAAAAATAAATAATTTCACTTTTCAAAACTAATCATCAAATAATAGGAGCGCCTAGACACAAATGTTATTTAGTCGTCAATTGCATTGCGAGTGTATGGGAAAAATGTAAGAAAAAAGATTAATTCACATTGGTTGTGATCTCATTAGTTGTTTGTAGCTGTCAGTCAATGCACTAAAACAAGAAAACAAAATACATACATAAAACAATAAGAAGTTTAGATGCAATACGTGAGTAATATAAATGTATGTACATATGTATGTCAATATGAAAATATTTAAAGTCCATAAAATTCACCTTTGTACAGCGAGCCACACTGACATTGGCATTGAACTTAAAATGCGTTCAATTAGTCATTTGTTTTTGTATATGAATATAAATTTTTAGATACATATATACGGTTGTGTATTCTGAAGGAAAACTAGTTGAAAATGGAAAATGACTCGTGCATTTATTTCAAAATCATTAAAACTTAAAAAAAAGTATAAAAAATATTTTTAATTGTAAACAATAATTTGTATAAAAAATTAACGCATAGCTCTTAATAAGATGAAATGAGTGTACAAAATTGTTTTTATATGCAGTCATGCATTTAGCTGTGACTATGGCTAGATTTTTGTATTATTTTTACAATTGAATGCACATTAATATTGTGCAAGCACTTTATATTGTACAGTATACTTTTTGCTTTAACTTTTCTACATATGTTTGTATATATGTAAGTGGTTTTGAAAGCGTGAAAAAAGCGAATTGTTGAATGAATATGCAATTCCTGACGTTTCTAATTTGGACTAGTTTCACAAAAGCAAATGTGACGAGGAAAATACAATTATTGTCTATAATTTTGCAGTGATGAAATAGCGCATTTTAACGTTAAATCAAATACCTCTAAAACCAAACGCAGTTTCACAAAGCAAAGGTAGAGGATGAGGGAAATGGTGAGGGCAATAGAGAAGGAACAAGGGAGGAAGAGGTGAGGGAGAGGAAGAGGGAGAGGCAGATTTAGAAGAAGAGTTATCTTAATATATGAAAAACACGTGTCACACAATTGAGGCCAATGGACTCCTAACTACTGAACCGATTTTGAATTTGTTTTGCACCCCCTGTGTAGTTTAATACAACTTGAAATATAGGATAGGTGACTGGGTGACTAGGGTCTCGAGATATAGGCCAAACCGTGGACCCGGGTACCCCTAGAGTGTGTTTATAGAATATGGATATCAAATGAAAGCCGTTGACGAATGCTTTAGTTGAGGGTAATTTTCATACCCCTGGGTGACTAGGGTCTCGAGATATAGGCAAAAACGTGGACCCGGGTACCCCTAGAGTATGTTTATATAATATGGATATCAAATGAAAGCCGTTGATGAGTGCTTTAGTAGAGGGTAATTTTCATACCCCTGGGTGACTAGGGTCTCGAGATTTAGGCCAAAACGTGGACCAGTGAATGCCTAGGCGATGGATATCAAATGAAAGCTGTTGAATCGTGCTTTAGTACAGAGTAATATATTATCCAGAGACGGACTGGGACTGGGATTAGGACTAGGACTGGGAGTGAGATTCGGAATGGGACTGGGACTGGGATAAAATACGTAGCACCTTCTGGGACAGGCAATAAGGGATGCAGAAGAATGAGAAGAAATTGAGAGAAGAGAAAAGAGAAAATAGAGAAGGAGATTGAAAAAGGGATAGAATGAGACGAAGATGGAGATAGATGAAGCGAAAAAGACGGAGGGAGGAGTGAATAGAAGGATTAGGAAAAAGTGAAGAGGGGGGAGGGCAGAGTCAGACGGAAAAAGCTTATTAAAATGTATGCAGATTGGCCAAGTTTATGGCAAGACAACGTCTGCCGGGTCTTCTAGTTGTTATTATATATTAGAGGGAGAGTGAGGAGGAAATGGGCAGGGAGAGCGAGAAGGCAAAATCCTTCCTTTAGGAAGGGCCATTTCTAAATATTTCATTCAAAGTTATACATTGCAATAACTTTTTGATTTATAGACTTTTTGATTCAAAAACTGCCTGGAGTCAGCTTCCATTCAGACATGAATACAAAATTCTGCTCTTTATTGTTGGTAGTACATTTCAATCACCAGCGCTTCCAGCGTTCTATTATTGTGTTATGCTTGAGGTAGATTGATAGATGCAAGGCGTGATAGCCTCTGAAATTATTTTAAGCCAAACTTTTCTTCCAATTTGCATCATGCTCCTTTTTTATTGTTTATGGAAATCGGCGGGACGGGCCTAACATGATTTAAACCGATTCCAAGCGGCATCTGCAAAGCAGATGAGTTTTCACTGAGAATCTTTTAATGGCAGAAATACACTCGGAGTGTTTGCCGAGGGGCGGCCTCACTTAGGAAGACTCTTTTGTAGTTGAGAAACGTTTTTCTACATTTTTATGTTTGAGGCGCAGATAAAATCTGCCTATGCCGCAGGCCATTTGGTCAAGCTCTGTGTGCAACATATTCTGAGCCTGGTTGTTTAATTTAAGAATGCAGTGCTGATAATCTTTCGTAGACCAAGATACACAAATTACGTTTTATTCATGTGTGAGCATATAGGATTTTTGTCCCTGCAGAAGGCCCAGCACATCTTCCGACTTCATCAGGCATATATATTGGGCTTGATCTCGCCCCTTGCTTTTGGAGGTTATACACTTCCATATTGTGATATTTTTGCACGCCATCGACTTAACCACAATTTACAACCCCACCCTGATCCCCCTTGCATCGAAGGCCGGATACAGTTTACTTCCTTCATCTCTCATTACTAAGCTCTTTTTCACGTATCTTTATTTTTTGGTAGATATCTTTTCGAAGGGATTGCTATATTCAATAGACAGATTGCTTCGACAAGTTTATCACCCTCTCTGAAACAGTCGTAGTTACAGGCGTTTTCTAATGTGCTAGAATGCCTAGATTTTTGTATCCCTGCTTTCTCTGCAGTCACCACTTTTCCCCCACTTTTTTCTTTGTAGCTTCCGAGTCGGTTGCTTACAATCTATTGGGACTCCGCCGTCTTAGAGCTTTACCTAAACATCTCTTATCGATGCAGCAAGCTTGCCTTGCGACACTAGAACAATAATATTTCGCCTCATAAATGTGGGCTTATGGTCTTCGGTTGATCGCTGCATCTTCAATCCATTCGAAACATGTTCTGTGCCGTAGGAAGTAATGGCAGCATTGCACGCGCGAATTGTCTTCAACCCATTTCCATTCCGGTTGTGTTGACCACTGCTGCCAAACGTTGGACACTTCCTAATACTACCTTGTAAAGTGAGATGGCTTTTACTCTTTCTACTCAAAACAGTTCTTAACATTTCTGTATATTCGCATTTAATTAATAACAGAATCTTCATTGGCTTGTCACTTTATTCTGTTTGCCTATCACTTATAACCTTCTGGAACTTTTATGCAATTCAGCTGGGTCGTGAGACCACCACGTAGAAAGCAGGTTAGCTCTTCTTGTTCTTCTCTTCTTGTTCAATTTTCCGTCCTCCTGTGAAGAAAAATTGGGAAAATTTAAGTCACTAGATCATTTAAATCGGAGGGTGGGGCCGTATGTAGAAGTCCACGAAAGTGGGGAAAGCTTCTGACCGCCATTCACCTGGGAATGGCCAGAGCGATTCTTTTGCATGCGGTTCAAGCAGCTCACTACTGCCGGTCGCTTGCGGCCAAGTATCCTCTGGGTAGCCGCTAAACACCCGTTTAGCGGTGAGCTAATGTGAGAAGGCGACAACCTGGCTAGGCCACTCTGACATAATCGGTTTAAGGGCTAGCCGGGGGAGATTTCATCGGCAGCGTCTGTACACCTCTAGGTGCGGCTGCAAGCGGGCGTCTGTCTTGGAGCAACCGGCTCGCTATATAAACGTGCCAAGTAATATTTTCACCCCCGCTGAGCGGGTTGTGCGCTGGGCTTGGGACCCGCCACGTAAAACCATACTCCAATGAAATATAACAACAAGCCTCGGATAAATACACTCTCTATTGATGACCACCATGGCAAACGTTTGAAGGACAATGAATTGAGGGCATGCACCTGGAACGTCCGCTCCCTGAATGGGATTGGTTCAGATGCCCGGCTGGTTGATGTCCTCGTCAAAGCAAAATCTGACATCACCGCCATCCAAGAAATGCGTTGGACGAAGCAAGGAAGAAAGAAGATCAAAAATTGTGACATATATTGGAGTGGCCATGCGAATAAGCGCAGTTAAGGCGTCGGATTCGTGGTGGGAGAGAGACTTTGTCGCCAAGTTCTGACGTTCACGCCTGTGGACGAGCGTCTCGCCGCTATTCGAATAAAAGCAAAATTTTTTAATATATCATTCATCTGCGCCCATGCGCCGACAGAGGAGAAAGACGATGAGGTGAAAGACACTTTTGATGAACAATTAGAACGCACATACGAGCGCTGCCCCCGTCATGATATAAAAGTCGTGCTTGGCGACTTTAACGCCAGGGTGGGCAAAGAAGGTGTTTTTCGCCCTACAGTCGGAAAGTTCAGCCTACACAATGAAACTTCTCCTAACGGACTGAGGCTGATTGACTTTGCCGGTGCTCGAAACATGGTCATATCAAGCACGAGGTTCATGCATAAAAAGATACATCAAGCTACATGGCTGTCTCCTGATCGAAATACTCGCAATCAGATCGATCACCTTGTGATAGACGGACGGCATGCCTCCAGTGTTTTAGATGTGCGAACGATCCGAGGACCTAACATCGATTCGGACCATTATCTCGTTGCAGCCAAAATACGCACCCGCCTCAACGCGGCTAAAAACAAGGAACAAAAAACACAAGGAAAGCTAGACGTCGAAAAGCTTCAATCACAACAGACTGCCAATGATTTCGCAACTCGACTCTCACACCTGCTTTCTGAGGGCACAACTCATCCTGAAGGAATACAGGAGCAATGGGAGCATATCTCCAAAGCAATTCATACTGCCGCCGAGGAAAAAATTGGTTACCGGCGGCCACGAAAAAACAACTGGTATGATGAAGAATGCCGCGTTGCAACCGAAAGAAAAGACGCTGCCTACAGGGCTACGTTAAAAACGAGCGCGACAAGAGGAGTGTGTGAACGCTATCGTGAGTTGAAAAGGGAAGCGAGACGCCTTTTCAGGAAGAAAAAAGCAGAAGCAGAAAGGCGTGAGTGCGAGAAGCTTGAGCTGCTAGCCACCAGGAATAACGCCCGAAAATTCTACCAAAAAATACGGCGACAGACGGAAGGTTTTAAGACCGGGGCAAACTCCTGTAGGAATGAAAACGGCGACCTTGTAACTGATGTCCAGAGAGTGCTTAGATTATGGAGGGAACACTTCTCTGTCCTCCTAAATGGAGGCAGCAATTCACCGCGCAGAGATGAAGAACCCGATCCCGCAATCGATGATGATGGAATATATGTCCCCCCGCCCGATTATGACGAAGTTAGAATAGCAATAACCAGATTGAAAAACAACAAGGCCGTGGGCGCTGATGGATTGCCTGCGGAGCTATTCAAGTTCGGCGGCGAGGAGTTGGTAAGGCGCATGCAGCAGCTTCTTAGCAAAATATGGGCGGACGAAAGCATGCCCGACGGTTGGAATCTAAGTGTTCTTTGCCCAGTCCACAAGAAGGGGGATACTGCAAAATGCACCAACTATCGTGGAATCAGCCTTCTTAATATCGCATATAAGGTCCTTTCAAGTGTATTGTGCGAAAGATTGAAGCCCACCGTGAACCGGCTGATTGGAACTTATCAGTGCGGCTTCAGACCTGGTAAATCTACCATCGACCAGATTTTCACAATGCGCCAAATCTTGGAAAAAACCCGTGAAAAGAGAATCGACACACATCACCTCTTCGTCGACTTTAAAGCCGCCTTCGACAGCACGAAAAGGAGCTGCCTATATGCCGCTATGTCTGAATTTGGTTTCCCCGCAAAACTTATGCGGCTGTGCAAAATGGCGTTGAGCAACACCATCAGCTCAGTCAGAATTGGGAAGGACCTCTCCGAGCCGTTCGAAACTAAACGAGGTTTCAGACAGGGTAACCCCCTATCGTGCGATTTCTTTAATTTGATGCTGGAGAAAATTATACTAGCTGCAGAACTTAACCGCACTGGAACAATATACTATAAAAGCGTGCAATTACTGGCATATGCTGATGACATTGATATCATCGGCCTAAACACCCGCGCTGTTAGTTCTGCTTACTCCAAGCTGGAAAAAGAAGCGGTAAAGATGGGTTTGATGGTGAATGAGGACAAAACGAAGTACCTGCTGTCATCGAGCAAAGAATCAGCGCATATGCGCCTTGGCAACCACGCTACTGTTGGCAGCCATAATTTCGAAATAGTAAAAGACTTCGTTTATTTGGGAACCAGCATCAACACTAGGAACAACATCAGCACTGAAATCCAGCGAAGAATCAATCTTGCCAATAAATGCTACTTTGGACTAGGTAGGCAATTGAAAAGTAAAGTCCTCTCTCGGCGAACGAAAATCATACTCTACAAGTCACTTATCGTACCCGTCCTGCTATATGGGGCAGAAGCATGGACCATGACAACAGCAGATGAAGCGGCTTTGGGAGTGTCCGAGAGAAAAGTTCTTCGAAAGATTTATGGACCTCTACGCGTTGGCGATGGCGAGTACCGAAGAAGATTTAATGATGAGCTGTACGAGCTATACGCAGACATCAACATAGTCCAGCGAATTAAAACGCAGCGGCTCCGCTGGCTAGGCCATGTTATGCGAATGAAAGATGATGCTTCGGCCAAGAAAGTGTTTCTATCGGAACCCGCCTATGGAAGCAGAGGTAGAGGGCGGCCCCCACTCCGTTGGAAGGACCAGGTGGAAAACGATTTAAACTCCCTTGGTGTAACCAATTGGCGCCGGTTGGCGGAGCGAAGGAGCGACTGGCGCGCCTTGTTGGACGGCCATAACCGTTTAGACGGTTAAGCGCCAATTAAGTAAGTAAGTAAGATCATTTAATTCGGCTAAGCTTTCCCACAACTTGAGGGGAGAGCATCTACCCCAACAATAAAATAGCTAGGAGCGGATAGGCATAATCCGGAATCACAATCTGCCAGGCCACCAACACATCGAGGTAAGCACAAAATTAATTTTTAGATCCCTGGACTAATAACTAAATAGGTTTAAAAATAAAACAATGTTATATATTACTAGCTTTACCAGGCGCACGTTGTAATGCCCGAGATCGAATGGATGTTGCGTTATTTTTTCTGTTTTGTTTGTTGATAATTTAATTTATTGTTCTGTAAATTGAATTGAATTTCGTACGCATATTTGGTGAAATTTTCTGTTAAAACATTTTATTCTTGTATCTTATTGTATCTTATTTTATATTATTGTATTGCTTTTACCGCTGATGATTGTTGCTTTGATTACATTCCGAAGAAGCATGACTGGTGAGCCAATTTTCAAAGTTGACATATGCGCAGGCATTCCTTTTGGTTCTAAGGAGTATAGAAATTCATTTGGATAACTTACAATTTTATCTTCATCTGTGACTGTGTCGATCGATTTATATTTCGTCACTTCACCAGGAAATTGATTTTGAAAGCGATCATTGATTTTGTTAACATTATCATTTTTTGGAGCGAAGATAGTTCGTTCGCATAGCCAAAAAACAAAAAGATTTAAATTTAAAATTTTTAATTCTGAAATATGAAAAACTTTTGTCTTGATCGAAGGAACCTCGAGCCAAAATTTGGTGATGATCGAAGTATAGCAAACACGTTTTCACGAACATACACAGAGAATTTGATTTTTATTGAAGATGTAGATAGACTGAAGCTAAACAATTTTTTTAACAGCGGCAGATTATTAAACGTCCAAAAGGCATAACAGCTAAACTCAACAATGCAGTCAAACTTTAGGTGTTAAAATAACTTAAGTTTGTACGCCAGCCATAGTTTTTCCCCATTCCACATTTTATTGGAGGTTTTAGGACTTAACGTCACATAGCTCCTTACAAAGTTTAATTATCCTACCATTGCGACATCCAGATATATGCGGTATAATATATTCCATTTGTATGGGAGGTGCTACGCCCCCTTTCTCCAAATTCCGCATTTTCTTGGTGGTGTTAGTGATTGACCTCATATAACTCCTCATTGAATTTCAATGTTCTGGCATGTATTCCTTCAAAGTTATGCATTACTAAAGATTCCATTTGTGGTGCTACGCCCCTTTTATATATCGAAATAATTTTTAGCCTAAAACCTTCCCGTTGATCGAAGGAACCCATAACCAAAATTTGGTGATGATTGATGTGTGGGAAATACGTTTCCATAGCGAACACACACACTCACACAGAATTTGATTTTTATATATATATGGCTAAACCGATTTGGGATTTTAAAATCAACTAACCATCATCTCTCCTTCCTGTATCTTTCCTTAAAATTTCATGGCAATCTGTCGAGCCGTTCCCGAGTTATGGAGTGACAATCAAAATGTACACTCTTTTTATATATATAGATTTCTAATTGCTGTTTTTATGTACATGTTCCTTTTTCGCTCTTATTTGGAATCCATATCTATAAATATTAGCTAGTTTTGGGTATTATTAGTCGTAGTGCTTTTTTTTAGCTATATTTTATAAAAGTAGTTTGTTAAAAATAAACGATTGTGAACCCACAAAGAAATCTAATTGTACTATGACACTATTGTGAGTATTTGATTAGATCCAACACTGCATTACCTGCAGTTGCTAACATTCGCCAGATGGCAGCGCAAGTGTATGCAGGTTTTTATTGATAGATGACTGATTAAAAGAACAGCTGCTTTTTGTTAATATTTCATATGAATCTTTTATATTTGTTGCGCGAGATGCGTTGGGGTCCGGTTTGTATAAAATAATTCCAAATTATTTTTCACAAAAACCTCTTAAAATTCAAATATCACAACCAATACGTTAACTGACTGAAAACGGCTTAACCACAAATGTGAGTGAGAAAATCCATCAAGCAGACACCGGCAATCACAAAACTAAGCGCGCCCAAGCTGGTGCGAGGAAAACGATCTGCCAAACGAATGAAGAAAAAGAATGCATCAACAAAAGCACCAACACCCAACATCCAACAAGAACACAAAAGTGAATAGTTAGCAACGGCACAACTCAATACATATGTACGACAAAAAAACCAAAAAAGTCATCGATATATTCGAACTGCGTAATTCAGCTTAAAAAAAAAAAATAGAAAATAAATAAAAAGTAATCCGCTTTACCACAACTTGCCAAAAAAAGTGCATAAGTAAAGCTCAGTGGCTGACAATTCTAATGGCGTGTGCGCACCTTGCAATTTTTTGTTGTTGTTATTGGCGGCATAGTTATCGTCAACGTTGTGACAGTTGCAATGCGCAGGAAATCGCTTCCACCTTTTCCGTTTTGTGTCACTTTAACTGACACAAATACGATTGCTTGCAAAATAAAGCCAAAAAACAAAACAAAAGCAATCGAGTAAAATGCATTCCAGCAAATTTTATTTATTTACAAATTTTTTAGTTTATTTTTAGAATATTTAGATGTGTGCGTGCTGAAATAATGTACTCAAATAAAACTTGATAGGTAGGCTGTACGTCAAATTCGTCATATTTTATAAAGGTCAAATAAGGTGCAAGCTTGTGCCACAAAGTATATTAAAGTCAGATAAACCTACCGATAAGTGAGATTGGAATACTGTTTCTTTGTACAACTTAATTAAGGTTAGATTGATTGGTAGCCATTCCGATAGCCGCATTTACAGCACGAAGTGCCGTTGAGGTATCATATACATAAGATAGGATTGATGTACGTTACAGACACTTTGTGAATTGCTGTGTAGAGTAACGATGTAATTTCGAATAAGACCGATATCAAACTTTGATAAATCATCTGAGGATCCAGCTGAACGAAGGCCGCAATACTTTCGCCAAGTTCTGAAAAATTACTCTGATTCCAAAATATCATCTTCCATTCAGCTGTAGCTGGTACAGTTTTTTACTACAATAGGAGATACAGCATGGACTCCCATAAAATCACCTCCAATTATGTATGAATTAATCTCGGTGTAACCGAGAATTCGGCAGACTGTCTACTACCCAATTCCGGCCAGAATTATCAGATACCGCCCAGCTTTTGTCAAGCTAACTCGGGGCTTTCTATACAATAAAAGATCACATATTACCAGCGGAACTCTTAACTGCTGGCTAAAATATCCACAAGACAGTTTCCCAGTATAACATAGTAGCTTTGGACCCAGATGATCTCACTCCCAAATACCTTGACGATATTTCCAACTAAGCTAAGCACTTCCAAACCACCCTCTTGTTGTTGTTGTTGTTGAAACTATAAAGACACTCTCTGAAGGTTTTGTGTAGTTGAACTGAGGGCTTTGTTATCCGTCGGCTATCCAAATGAAGCTATTTTGCTACAACTATCGATTTGAAGATGCAGTGAGCGAGTAGCTCATTATTCGGCTTACATGATGTTAGGTAATTCTACCAAGTTAAACATTTTAATTTTCACCAATCACAATGATTGACGTAAACCTTCCATATGGAACAGCTTTCGGCATACAGTCTATCCTATTAACTAGATCTATGGTCAGCATAGCATTCCATGCTTAGATGATATTCCCAGAGTGTTCCATCCGGCCAGCATCTTATACAGCAAAATCGAATAGACATCCATCAAAACAATTCCATGAACTACAACTGGCAAATGTCCACATTTTGTTTACCACGTCTGCTCCTTCAGATTAGTATCCCCTACTGTTAATATGGAAACCCTACTTTAGTTCACAATTCTTCTGAATAAGAAGAGATTTGACTCCTATTTGACTCCTCGAAAGAAAGATAATGCACAAGAATCATGCTCGGCTGAAAGGTAATACGTCCCAATGCCTTTGGATGGGTGGACCTCTTTTGTCGGACACCAGACCCAATATATTAAGCTAACATCCATCTTAAATGGGAAGAAGTTGTTAACCAATGTTGTCTTGGGTCAACCGCTCTCCCTTGTTGTTTGAAAGAGATGAAAGCGTGTGCATTCTGCACAGGTAAAAGGGGCCGTTTACCAAGTTGCCATTGGCATTAGACAGTATCTCGTTCTATTTGTGTCGAATCATCGAGCTACATATAGTTAGTCTTGTAAAAGCCGCCAGTAGCTTATATTACCAGCATCGCCGCCTCGATTCTTGGACATTCTATTCTGGAGTCTAGAACAATAAAGCCGCCATTACACTCTGACGATAGCGAACGTTGTTAACATCCCCTCTTCGAGCGTCGCCGTTACTAATATTACTCCGTCATCACTTTATGTTGAAGACCAACGTTATTAATATCCTCTCTCCAAGCATCAACGTTACTAAAATCACCGACGGCTATCACTCTAAATCGCTCTATCTCAATGGTAAACGGTCACTGTCTTTGCATCGCAAATACCTCTTCAACATTACTTACAAGAAGCCGCCCTCGCTCTCTCTCTCTCTTTTTCAGGGGACCTCCTGACCAAACCCACCTCATAATTGCTTAAATATCGATTCAGCCAATGCCGTATTTCGCCATCTATCACAGCTTGTGATAAGCTGAAAAAATACCAAAAAAAACATTTGTGATCCAATACATAGCAAAGCTTCCTGCTTTTACTTTACTTTGATTTGCAATTACAACTTTTTTCGCGACTATCCTTCATGTATCTAAACCAAATTTCGTTTCAAATTTAAACTAGGAAGATATGTTGTATCGTCTTCCGCCAGATTTTGAACCATCATGCTCTGCATCAGAGAAATGTGACCTTCTCCCTGAGCTATCTCATTTGTATCCTAACACATCATATGTATAACAGCATGTTCTGAAATCTAAATCTAAAGTTCCAGGTATTCAAAAGATCTCTTAGGTAAACGTTGTTTACATCTCAGGTTTAATATTACGCCAGGCTTCTGTTAGTTTTCCATAAGCATACATTCATTTAAGCTTACAATACGGTGCTTTTAATCTAGTTAAGTTAATCGTTTTCAAAAATATAAAATTCCATTGAGTGTCCACACTCCTTCACAAATGTGATAGCGTGGGAGTTTTAACAATTCATTGGAACATAGGCGATTTGCTTGTTTTTTTTTTTTTTTTGTTGGAATATATCTATGAAGTTACGAAATTGCGCAGGTGAGCCACTAATGGCATTTCGTGAGAATACCAAATATGTATGAAGTCAACAGAAAAAAAAATACAGTCAGACTTTTTGCTTATATTTATGTAAGTATATATGTGTAGAACTGTTAGACTGTAAAGTAAAAAAAAAATGTGGAATTTATTGTTTACTTTTTGATGTTAAAAATTCAATAGGCGCACGTAAAATCGATTTCTAGCGTGGCGACGCTTCGTTATACAAACTATATCAAGACAAAGTGTACATTCCAAAACTCACACATACTGAATCGACCCTCAGGAGTCCTCCCAGAGTCATTTCGCAACGAATTTCGGTCGTTAGGTGGCCACTTTGGGGGGTCTCGTGCTAAATTGGGAATGACTTCGGAAGGAAATCTTAATATTTCATGTATCACTATGCCATAGTTAGTTCCTATCGCAATCTGTTCTTTTCGATGTTTTACATCTGCCAGGCGTCCGGCGATGGCTCCCTTTTTTGCGACCACTTTTTCATGATATTATGAAAGCAAAATTTTAATAAAACAAGTAAGGAAGGTTAAGTTCGGGTGTAACCGAACATTACATACTCAGTTGAGAGCTATGGTGACAACATAAGGGGAAATAACCATGTAGGAAAATGAACCGAGGGAAACCCTGGAATGTGTTTGTATGACATGTGTATCAAATGAAAGGCATTAAAGAGTATTTTATGAGGGAGTGCGCCATAGTTCTATAGGTGGACGCCATTTAGGGATATAGCCATAAAGGTGGATCAGGGTTGACTCTAGAATGCGTTTGTACGATATGGGTATCAAATGAAAGGTATTAATGAGTATTTTAAAAGGGCGTGGACCTAAGTTCTATAGATGGACGCCTTTTCGTGATATCGCCGTAAAGATGGACCAGGGGTGACTCTAGAATGCGTTTGCACAATATGGGCATCAAACGAAAGGTGTTAATGAGTATTTTAAAAGGGAGTGGGCCTTAGTTCTATAGGTGGACGCCATTTCGAGATATCGCCATAAAGGTGGAGCAGGGGTGACCCTAGAATTTGTTTGTACAATATGGGTATCAAAAGAAAGGTGTTAATGAGTATTTTAAAAGGGTGTGGGGCTTAGTTCTATAGGTGGACGCCTTTTCGAGATATCGCCATAAAGGTGGACCAGGGGTGACTCTAGAATGAGTTTGTACGATATGGGTATCAAATTAAAGGTATTAATGAGAGTTTTAAAAGGGAGTGGTGGTAGTTGTATATGTGAAGGCGTTTTCCAGATATCGACCAAAATGTGGACTAGGGTGACCCAGAACATTATCGGTTGGATACCGCTAATTTATTTATATATGTAATACCTGGCAAGATTTTAAGGGTGTTTTATTTCGCCCTGCAGAACTTTTCATTTTCTTCTACTTAATATGGTAGGTGTCACAACCATTTTATAAAGTTTTTTCTAAAGTTATATTTCGCGTCAATAAAACAATCCAATTACCTTACCATGTTTCATCCCTTTTTTCGTATTTGGTATAGAATTATGGCATTTTTTTCATTTTTCGCAATTTTCGATATCGAAAAAGTGGGCGTGGTCATAGTCGGATTTCGTTCATTTTTCATACCAAGGTAAAGTGGGTTCAGATAAGTACGTGAACTGAGTTTAGTAAAGATATATCGATTTTTGCTCAAGTTATCGTCTTAACGGCCATGCGGAAGGACAAACGGACGACTGTGTATAAAAACTGGGCGTGGCATCAACCGATTTCGCCCAATTTCACAGAAAACAGTTAACGCCATAAAATCTATGCCCCTACCAAATTTCAAAAGGATTGGTTGATTTTTGTTCGATTTATGGCATTAAAAGTATCCTAGACAAATTAAATGAAAAAGGGCGGAGCCACGCCCATTTTTAAATTTTCTTTTATTTTTGTATTTTGTTGCACCATATCATTACTGGAGTTGAATCTTGACATAATTTACTTATATACTGTAAAGATATTAAATTTTTTGTTAAAATTTTACTTTAAAAACATTTTTTTTTTAAAAGTGGGCGTGGTCCTTCTCCGATTTTGCTAACTTTTATTAAGCGTACACAAAGTAATAAGAGTAACGTTCCTGCCAAATTTCATCATGATATCTTCAACGACTGCCAAATTACAGCTTGCAAAATTTTAAATTACCTTCTTTAAAAAGTGGGCGGTGCCAGGCCCATTGTCCAAAATTTTATTAATTTTATATTTTGCGTCATAAGTTCGGTCTTTTGTAATGAATTATCGCACTTTTTCGGTTTTCGAAATTTTCGATATCGAAAAAGTGGGCGTGGTTATAGTCCGATATCGTTCATTTTAAGCAGCGATCTGAGATGAGTGCTCAGGAACCTACGTACCAAATTTCATCAAGATACCTCAAAATTTACTCAAGTTATCGTGTTAACGGACGGACGGACGGACGGACGGACATGGCTCAATCAAATTTTTTTTCGATCCTGATTATTTTGATATATGGAAGTCTATATCTATCTCGATTCCTTTATATATGTACAACCAACCGTTATCCAATCAAACTTAATATACTCTGTGAGCTCTGCTCAACTGAGTATAAAAAAGTACCAAAATAGTTAATTTCCAAACGGAGGTGTTTACACGAAATTAAGGACCTAATTCTGTATTGCGAACGATAGCTCAGACCAACGATTCGCCTCTGAACGATTTCGTCTAGCAATGGTGTTCGCGATTATTTTTGTTCGGCCTTTACGTTTCTAACTTTATGTCAAACAGGAAGGCGAAATCAATTGTCAAATGATATGTTACCATCATTTAACATAGTGCAAATACACTAGCGATTCTTCTCTGAGGCGAAACGAATGTTCGTTTCGTAATAGAGAATGAAGCCCTAAATAAAAAACTAAAGAAATTCCTAACAAACAAAATTCTATTACACTGAACTCATGAAAGCAATCAACTTTTTTACGATGCGTAGTGAGATAAAACTGTGATACTCCCTCTGTAAGGTAAAACTGTATGCATATTTACAGCAGCGAGCACGAAAATACCAATGGCAATTTTTGTCAAATTCCTCTATTTTTCTATTTGTGATATATCCTGATAAAGCTTCTATGAAAGTAATTGAAACTTTGCAGACCATTTTTCGAAAAACTCCAAAATTCGAGAAGATTTTACTAAAATTTCGAAGTTTATTAAAATTTCGAACTTTTTACTTGGAGTTTTATACATTTTTTTGAGTATGCAATCTTGTAATCGAATAAATTATAAATTAAAAAAGTACAAGTTAAAGGTCTCTAAAAATTCGTCCATACGAAGAGCGACTTTTAATTTGGTTTTGTATAGATGAAAAAAATAGCGGCCACCGTGGTGTGATGGTAGCGTGCTCCGCCTATCACACCGTATGCCCTGGGTTCAACTCCCGGGCAAAGCAACATCAAAATTTTAGAAATAAGGTTTTTCAATTAGAAGGCAATTTTTCTAAGCGGGGTCGCCCTTCGGCAGTGTTTGGCAAGCGCTCCGGGTGTATTTCTGCCATGAAAAGCTCTCAGTGAAAACTCATCTGCCTTGCAGATGCCGTTCGGAGTCGGCATAAAGCATGTAGGTCCCGTCCGGCCAATTTGTAGGGAAAATCAAGAGGAGCACGACGCAAATTGGAAGAGAAGCTCGGCCTTAGATCTCTTCGGAGGTTATCGCGCCTTACATTTATTTTTTTTATTTTTTATAGATGAAAATATGAAATTGATTTCTCTGAATATTTTTGAGTTTGCAATTTTATAGCCTAATCAATTTAAGTCTAGCAAAGTACAAAGGATAGATCTTTCAAAATGCGCATTGATTTTTGTCAACTTTTTTTCATAAATTTCTTTCATATAAAAAAAAAATTTCACATTTTTAAAAAATTTTTTAGAAATCAATGCGAGTCTTAAGAGACCTACAATTTTCTCTTTGTGGGACTTAATTGATGGGGCTATAAAACTGTACACTTAAAAAGAATCAGAGAAATCCAAATAAAAAATTGGGAATTTTCCATGGCTCAATTATATGATTGGCTCATCTCATCAGCTGATTTTATTTTTTTCATTTCACTGGAGTACTACACACAAAAACTGCTAAGTTTTATGTTTTCATTCCATTCTATTCGTCTAACACCAACACGCTGATTTTGACCATCTGAACAAAGTTATGTTGTTGCTGTAGATTTGAGCCAACCATATAGTCAAATCTTCGGATTTTTTCGAAAACATTTTGGATTTTTTTTTTTAATTGGTTTGAATCAAGGTGAGTTTAATAACAGGTTTTGCTATCCCATCATCTTATTGCTTCTCCTTGATTATTTTCCGTACAAAGCCATGGTAGAATAATATGTCAGTCAATCGAAATCAATACAACATTTCTTTTGGTTTGACATTCTTCTGAACGGCGAATTGGGTTGAGTTCGCTTTTCCATCACCTGGTTTAAACTCGCCTTGGCTTGTACGGTCTCAGTTCCAACGTACATTGGGGCATTTTTCTAAAATATCGAAAAAGAATTTAGCTGACGGAATTTAAAGAAAATGCCACTGCTAATTTTCTGTACGCTGCTGTATTTCCCAATATTTATGGCAAAATATGGCAATATAAATTGAAGATCATTGCTAATTAAGTGTCAACTTGTAAGCAATAGTTTTTTAAACTGTTCAATATTCCCCTTAAATTGGCTAGTTAAAAATTTACATGAGTGGGATGATCAAATACAACAAATGTTACCTAATTTTCATTTACAAAAATGTATGAGTATTTCTATTTATTATTGCCAATCACACCTCAACTTATACAACCTCACAAAAATCTATAAAATTCTATTATATCAGTAACAAATTCAGAACTCAGAGAGAGAGCCAGATTTATTTTTTTTACCAATATTTAAATTTGTTAACTCACTACAAAAAAATACTAATCCCATCAGTTGAAAATTCCTGAAATAAGCTATTCTCAGTTAGATTCCAAACAAACACCAAATGGTGTGAGAGACAGCGTACTTAGAGTTAATTTACAGTGCTCACAGACAGTTTGAGCAGTCGACATTTTTTGTGTTATTATCAGATGAGCGAAACACAGAGTGCGTGTGATTATTACAATTGTTCGTTCATTTTCGTTTTCGAAAAAGCGAGTATGACGTCATCGTTTTTTGCGGTTTGTTGACGTTCTCATACAGGTTTTTCAAGCCAAGTTTATACCAGTTTTTTCAAGTGTTTTTATTTTTATTTTACATAAAGCGAGTAGGTTTGGTTAGGTTCGTAGGTTGGTAGTGAGCATAACCGGAGCTTGTTTTATGTGTTGGCGCAGGAGCAGATACGATGAAACAAATCAAGCAGAGAATTTTTGAATAATTTTATTTGTTTTTACTTTTTTTTTTTTAATTTCTTTTTAAGCCTTTGTTAAAGCTAATAAGCGAACTTGGCTGAAAACACTTTTCAGTCTGAGCACAGCAGTGGCTGAGCGCGCACATACGATCAATTTTAGAGCGAAAAGGTGTGACATTTTTGTGTTGGGCAGAAAAAAAAAATTTACTTGCTTTTAATTTAATAAATAGAAAGAAGTGCATAGTGCAAAGTGAATCAATGAAATGGAAATAGCTGTTAATTCTATATATATCTTTTTTTTTTTTTTGAATTTCAGCATCAACGAAACAAAATAAACAAAAACTATCTGTAAGATACTTTAGAAAAATGTAAGAAAAAAACCAAAAAATTTGCGTGAGAGCACTGCAGGTGAACAGCAACTTCTTAACCCTTGTGTGTGTCTAAAGAAATGTTTCAATTGTGTATGGGTACATTTATTTCATGTGTGTTTATCACTATGAAAACAAAACGTAAATTGTACTAATAAGAAAATTAGAGCAAAAATATACTAAAATTGTTTACAAAAAATTTATATACTCAATCAAAAGTGTTAAAACTAAGAAGCTTAATATAGTGTATTTCACGTAGTGTTAACATCCTCGTGCAGGATGGATGTTAAAGATATTAAAGGTGCCAAAGTAACGCATGCCGGTCTGTTGAAGCATAATGCTGATGGCAGCACCGAAACGCAAAAGATCACCCATGCTGGGTTGGTGGCGCGTAGTCCCGAAGGCACCGCTGCCAAGGGTATGAATATACGCGGCAATGAGGATTTGTGGGTCGAGATACAGGCAAATACTTTTCGTAATTGGGTCAATGAGCATTTGCGATCAACTGGAATGCAGGTGAGTGTTTGGAAACTATTTATTCTTTACCTATCAAAATTATTGTGCGTACTGTTTTGTAGTGAAATAAATGATATATGTTTTTTATACCCAGCTGTACACAGAGTACTATAACTTTGATTGGATAACGGTTCGTTGCACAGGTATAAAGGAATCGAGATAGATATAGATTTCCATATATCAAAATCATCAGTATCGAAAAAAAAAAATTGATTAAGCCATGTCCGTCCTTCTATCCGTTAACACGATAACTTGAGTAAATATTGAGATATCTTCACCAAATATACGAGCTTATCTGGACCCAGAATAGATTGGTATTGAAAATGAGCGAAATCGGATGATAACCATGCCCACTTTTTATAAATATAACATTTGGGAAAACACAAAAAACCTGATTA
The DNA here is from genome assembly GCF_040869045.1 of Eurosta solidaginis. Lineage (NCBI taxonomy): Eukaryota > Metazoa > Arthropoda > Insecta > Diptera > Tephritidae > Eurosta > Eurosta solidaginis. The sequence continues at coordinate 204,884,302 of NC_090321.1, read as the reverse complement.
TTTAGTATATAATACACCTAGAATATTAAAATTTGAAATGTGAGACTATTGATAAAAATTTGGAAACAAATTTTAAAATGGGCGTGGCACCGCCCACTTGTGATAAAATCAATTTTACAAATATTATCATAACAAAATTCGATAGAGAGGTTGCCTTTGCTATAAGGAATGCTTTGAAGAAAAATTAAAGACCGCGCCCACTTTTACATAAAAGATTTTTAAAAGGGTTGTGGATGAATAAATTAAGCTATATCTTTGCAAAAAAGAGGTTTGTATCAATGGTATTTCATTTCACAATTTGTAAATAGGAAAAACTTCAAATTTAAAAAAATTGGCGTGGCACCGCCCTTTTATGACTGAGCAATTTTCTATGTTTCGGGAGCCATAACTCGAATAAAATTTAGTTCAGAATAGAACCATATATATATGTATTATTGCGCAGCCTTTTAACACTATTAAGCACACAAAACAAACAACAACACCATTTCAAGTATACAGCTGGGTATGTAATATTCGGTTTCACCCGAAGTTAAGCCTATTGATAAACGATTCAAGGTCGTAGCTATGGCAGGTTTTCTGAAAAATTTTCTACTTACTATTCCAAAAACAAAATACAATTTTTCAATTATAGAAAAATTAAAAAATAACCATAACTATCATTAGAACAAAAATTGTTAAAAAAAATTATCGAACCTTGAATAAATTATATATGGCAAGAAATTGGGTTCAGCGTTGCGTGGTTTTGATTTAAAGGAATCACGAATATAAAAATAAAATTTACTTTTTTTTTGAAAATTTTCTTGGGCACCTAATTAATTGCAATAAAATATACTTTTTATTTGTGATTTGTTCCGCCGTTCAAATCTAAGCTACTTTTTTAATATTTTGAGTGTCTATTTATCTGTATTTAATTAGCAATACATTCACATAATGCTTTATACAATTGTTTTTGTTATTGATATATAAGAAAATTGCAAAGTTTATAAACGGCGCTGGTTACTAGGACATCAGCTAGCTTCTCGTGAGCTGATGATTGAACTCGAAATCCCCAACATTCATACTTTATTCTAGTGTAAAAGCAGATGCTTTTAACCACTCAGCCACATGAATATGCCCCGCTGCTCGCTTTGCAATTGGTATTTAATTTTTATTCACCATTTAGGTACATACTAATTCTAAATGCTTTTTTATCCTAACTGTGTGGAATATTTATAGGCGCGCTTAAGAGCTTAGTAACATTGGATTTTTATAGTAGTGCTTTTATTAGCTTTGCACATATTGAAGGCATCTCGAGGCGTTGACTTGTAAAGGCTTGCACCCTTGCTAGCGACACCCGATAATGCGACCTTTCCTTCCCCCTATAGTTTTGTTTACCTTCTACACCCAGCTCTGATCGGTATTCCTTTCCTGTTTCATTCAGGGCCAATTTGTTTGTGGAACGGTGGCCATTCTGTAGCACAAGATCCTGCATACGGTGTGTTATGCTTTACATTATGGAATATGGAGGATTGAGAAAGAACAACTCGACCAAACCAGTTATTCCGAGCCGTGCTCATGGAATAAATGGCACTATGTTAGTGTGTCTTATTCCGGTGGCCTGCAGATACAGATACCCTCAGACTGTAATTAGTCTAACTGCAATTATGTCGCAGCTGAACTACTTTCCACTATAATCGTGGGGATTTTTATGGATTTAAATTGAAATTCCAAAATTGGAGTTGAACATCCCGCAATGGATGAAGTAAATTCAGACTTTTCGGTGCAAGCCCAACAAGCTATAGAATAAGCCCTCGCATTTTGTAGAGATTGCTGATGTAGAGATTTTACAGGATCAATGTCGGTGGATTTTTAATCAAACAGTCTCTCACGAGCATCAACAGAGACTTCTCGTGACTAAAGCGATATCTGGCTAGGTTAATCAGGTGCGCGCTAGGTGAACTCCGTAGCTACTCTCACGCTAATAAGCTAGATAATCGTTTTCTAATCTAGTGAGAAGTATGTGCGTCATGTATCTCCTGACCATATGTTCCTCCCAAAGGTTATGCTGTTGATAATAGGACATAGGTCGCCAAGCCTTTATTCTACCCTCCTTTGTTGTCGAGCAAAGTGTTCACATTCGATGAGAGCATGGCAAACACCGTCTTTGTATCCGCAGTGCAGGCGGTTCGACTTTTTAACTTCAGCTGATGAACTTCTACTTTTACTCTTACCTTTACCTCTACTGAAATCCCTACTTCTTCTGCTCCCCCTACCTTTCTCTGAGCCCCTGCCACTCTCATTGTTTTTGCTCTCCTCTACCTATCTCTCCCGCTCTGCATATACTTTGCATCTCTTTCTTTCTTCCTCTCCCAACACAAATACTTCATATATATATGAAATCTCTATAACAAATATTATGGAGCTGCGCGTCTTATAAACAATTTAATTTTTAAATTTCATCGTTTCCCTGATATAATAATAATGAAATAATTATTTCAATACAATTTAGTATCTTTCTAAGGAATTTAGAATTTAGAACTAAATCATGAGTTTTTATTGATACCAATTAGAACATACGTTTGCATAATTTTTTCTCTTAACAAATTCACATTATGACCAATTCTCGTCGCTCTATGGACAAAGCAAAACTTGTCCGCCTAAAATGTAAACATGACATGAATATAAATTACAATAATACGTATATATTACTATATAATTTTTAAGTATACGTGAGTGGCACATAAGGCTTAAGCTAAAATTTGCACTTTATATAATGCTTATTACGCTTGCTCAAAGTTTTTAAAAGAAAAAGCCTAAAATCTTAAAGGAACACCTCAGATATAAAATTCGCCTCTAACGCTTCGAAAAATCCATATTAGACTGAATTTACATATACAATAAGTAAGGCTTACATAAGGAATTATTATAAGTCCTTAATTCCTGGGTCAACAAATCATAGCACAATTGTGCAGTTTGGATGCACAAAAGCTGCGTTTCTATTTCGTTTATTGTATGTATTAGTAGTCGCTAAACAAACGACTTTCATTTATTAACGCAATTCAAAATAATGTTAGCATTATATTTATTTCAATTCTTTATTTTGTCATAAATAATATTTTCATGTCATATTTACGAAACAATGCGTGCATCCGGTTTGCTTCGCTGCTAGTGAATCAACAACTAAATCACTAACACAACGATAATACTACTCTCACCAACACAGTCACTATTTCAGCTTTTGGTGCCCCTGCTGAGCAGAGCTCACAGAGTATATTAATTTTGTTCGCATAACGGTACTCCGTAACGGCATAAACTAATCGAAATAGATATAGACAATGATCTGGGCGAAAAAGGAAATTCTAAGGTATCTTAATGAAATTTGGTATGTAAGTTCTTGGGCACTCATCTCAGATTGCTATTTAAAACAAGTAAGCGAAGACTTCATACCGTTAATGAATGGGGCTGAACAATAATCTTATCCCGTTCGTAATCTTCAAATAATCGGATGTATAAGATGAGAAATATACAGTGAAGAGATGTACATACCTAAACGATTTTTAAGATAAATATAAAATAAAAAATGGCAAAAAATCCCCTTATCTGAACTATCGGTTGTATAAAAAAAAAATAAAAAAAAAAAATAAATAGCTTCGATCAAAGTGATTTTTACGAAATCTTCTACGATATGTTAGAATAAATATCACCAAATTTAACGTTTTTATATTGGAAATTAAGGGAGAAATGGCTAAAAATCTTTCTATCTGAACGATCGGTTGTATGGGATATATATTATATATGGCTCCGATCAAAATAATTTTTGTAGGAAATCTTCTATGATATATTAGAATAAATATCACCAAGTTTAACGTTTTTATATTGGAAATTAAGGCAGAAATGGCTAAAAATCTTTCTATCTGAACGATCGGTTGTATGGGATATATATTATATATGGCTCCGATCAAAATGATTTTTGTAGGAAATCTTCTATGATATATTAGAATAAATATCGCAAAGTTTCACGTTTTTATATTGGAAACTAATGGAGAAATGGCCAAAAATCTTTCTATCTGAACGATCGGTTGTATGGGATAGGTATATACTATATACATATAGCTCCGATCAAAGTGATTTTTTCAGGAAATCTTCTATGAACTATTAGAATAAATATCACCAAGCTTAACGTTTTCATATTGGAAATTAAGGGAGAAATAGCTAAATATCTTTCTATCTGAACGATGGGTTGTATGGGATATATATTATATATAGCTCCGATCGAAATGATTTTTTCATAAAATCTTCTATGATATATTAAAATATATATCACTGAGTTTCACGTTTATACTGTCTAAATAAAGGGAGAAATGGCCAAAAATCTTTCTATCTGAACGATCGGTTGTATGGGATATAACTATATATAGCTCCGATCAAAGTGATTTTTTCAGGAATCTTCTGTGATATATTAGAATATATATCACCGAGTTTAACGTTTATACTTTCTAAATTGCAGCAGGAATGACCAAAATCGTCTTATCTGAACGATCGGTTGTATGGGAGATATATGTTATAGTGGTCTGATCCTACCGGATCCGACAATTGTCTAATATACAAAAATACATCCTTGTGCCAAATTTCATTGAGATATCTCAAAATTTATAGATAGACGGACGGACGGACAGACGGACATGACTATATCCACTCAGTTCGTCGCCCTGATCAATTCAGTGTACTTAATGGTGAGTCTATCTTCTATATTTCTCAACGTTACAAACATCGGACCAAAGTTGGTATACCATTTCATGTTCATGAAAGGTATAATGAACGAAATCGGACTATAACCATGCCTACTTTTTCGATATCGAAATTTTCGAAAAAACGAAAAATTGCGATAATTCATTGCCAAAGACGGATAAAGCGATGAAACTTGATAGGTGGGTAGTCCTTATGACGCAGAATAGAAAATTTGTAAAATTTTGGACAATAGGCGTTGCACCGCCCACTTTTAAAATAAGGTAATTTAAAAGTTTTGCAAGCTTTAATTTGGCAGCTGAGTATGTAATGTTCGGTTACACCCGAACTTAGCCTTCCTTACTTGTTGTTATAAGGTTTGTGGGTATTATGAGCGCTACTGCCATAGTTATTATTACTTAAAAGGCTTACAACAATTTTCCTGGGGTCATAATAGAAACATTTTTGTAGTTATGTGTGAACATGTTAGAAACAAAATTGATATGATTATGCCTACTCTAAATATGTATGGGTTTGCAAAACATATACACTATTCGTATATATATAAATAAAACGTGGGTTGCAGATTTTAAGGTCATTTGCCATTTCCGAAGCAACAAATCTCATATTTATAACTTTGACTTCATTTATTTATGTAAGTAATTTTTCTTTAAATATATTTTTGTTGATTAGTTAATTTTTTAGGTAATTTTTTTTCCTTCAAATTTTTTATAGCGTAGTAATGGCTTAGTTTGGAAAAGCCGGTGAAAGTTTACCGTTTAAATACTCATTCCTATTCCAAAGTGATCATAGTGTTGCCAAAATTTGTTAGACGACTCCCTACTAAGTACCAGGACTTATATGATGGACTAACTCCGTCCTCTTGGCAAATATGAAGTTTTTTAGGATCTATCTTATTTGATACCTCGAGAACTGGCAACTCTGCTCTGACCAGGCCTCTCTCACAAGCATTTGATGCCAGAAGGCAGTGTATAGTTAGTATACCCATCGACAGCCTTAAGTGTTCTCTCTATAGAGATACGCGCAAGTTTGTTAGCATAGCGTCGTAGGATTTGCACATAATCTTAGAAATTTTGCAGCCCCACGCTTTTGTCCACGTCTTTCCATCCTTATGTATCATATACAATTCCTGTCTCCTTTAAATGTGAGGTCCATAGATGACTCATTGAGTGCCGCACCCGCCTATTTCAACTCATCAGCTTTTTCGTTACCCATCATCCCTTTGTGCCCAGATGTATGTAGTACAGATGTATGTTCCGGCCTGAGTGAAGTCTCTCTAATACTGCTTTGCTTTCCAGGGTACTTCGTTATAAAGTACTATGTAAAATTATTGCCTTGATTTCCGCTTGGTTACCAATATATATATTGATGCAACTGCAGCTTAAGCACGTCCCCTTAAAAATTTCAGCTGCTTTCTTCACGCCTATAATTTCCGCCTGGATTAAAACAGTAAACAGCAGATCAGACCTTTTCCGTTAATTTAAAACCAATGGTATACAAGAATGTAGTATGTTCCGCTATTTCTACATACTAGCCCCAATCCTCCAGCTCTTTTGTGGTCCAAGATCCCTTTCGAAGCTCCGGCACGGGATCATATAGTCCGTTCGCCCTTTATTTAAAAGTGATACACTGCTATGGCCATACAGCCTGTACTCAACCTGCCCCGAGGCCTTGAGCCTTGTTGCAGTTCCTATCTCTCTGTCTTTGGCCATTAGGTATATACATAGGTTGGATATGCCAAATGGCATGCAGTGGTGCTGTCGCTATAGTTCTCTATAATAACCTGCATTCCTCTTCAAGTATTTTGGTATACGTAAAAATGTTTGGCTACAATATTCTATTGCATGCATAGCTCGCCACGGAGAATTTCTTTGCTCTCTCTTCTCCTAAATATTTTTGTTCTCAAATTGCCAAATTGCAGGATGGCGATTGCGAATAAATTCTAGAAGAGAGAACATGCTTAGAATATATCCATCTGAGCGATGTGCGACAAAAGGTTAACCACCGTTATCGATTTTCCTTAGAAATAAGGCGTGAGTACCAAGTTTTAGATATTTCATCGATTTTTGATTGTAGATTTATCGGTATCTGTTTCATAACAAACTCCCGAGCCATCGGTAACAAATTGGTAACACGCACCTAACAAATCATCAACAGTCCGATAACAAATCAATAAATTTTGTGTAGCAAATCGTTAAACTTTCGAAAACAAACTGATTCTTCGCCGATAACAAACAGCTAACTTTTCGTTAATAAACTAACAACGTTTTGATAACTTACCGATAGCTTTACGCTAAAAACTTACAACTTTTCTTTAAAAAATCGGTTATTCTTTGACGAGATATTGTTAACTTTTGGATAACAAGTCGATAACTTTTCGATACCAAATCGACTCTACTTTGGTTTCATCTTGGTTGCAGTTGTTACTTCTTCTCCTCTGTTATTTTAACAACTCTTTTATATATCCTCGACTTTTTTTTCAGCCTCATTCATTTCGCTCATATCAACTCTACCTCATACATTGTTCGCACATCGCAGAGGTCGTGAGCTAGTGAAATACTAGTGTGCACTTCACTTCACATATATTATTATTCTCTTTCGTTTAATAGTCGCTGAACAAACAGATCAGCAACATCGAAATATTGGTAGATTTCAGAAAACATATTTTCTAAAGAAACACTCATACGCAGAATATTAAACAGTTTAATGCTAGCAATATATTTTGGTTAAATTTTAGGTAAGACTCCTTACAAACTTTTTTTGGCGTGTTTCAAATATACACGCATACGTCCTGCCTCATAATTAGTTAACCAACGACTAAATTGCTCCCATTACGATAATGTTACCCTTAACAAAACACCCGGAGTTCCAATATTGGTGACCACTTGCGGTGTTGACTACACATACACTTGCGCTTACACGTCCACAACTACACAGTTTTAAAATGGTAGTCCCAGGGGGGTAAATGGTACTCAGACGTTAGGAGGTTTAGTGCGGTTAAAGTTCCACATTGACTTTGGGGCTTTCGATGCATCCTCCTCGCATAAAACAAAAGAAATGTTTTAAAATACAACATTTTCTAGAAAGCTCTCTTCCGATGCAAGCGCGAGAGCTTATTACCGATGTCTAAGCAAATCAACCATACTCAGTACTACAGGTGACTACTTTGTTTTTCAAAACGTACTATTTGATACTCGAAAGCTTTTATGATCTTTCAAATATGAGTTGACTCTGTAGATATATTGCTGATAAAAATCAATAACAAAAGTGCACCGAATTCTCAGCAAAATTGACTCAGCCACATTTGGACGATGCTGTCTATGCAACAGAAATAAATTTCAAAGTGATACAAAGAAATAAGTTGTTTGTATCAAGCAGCCTTCTTCCGAATGGGAATTCAAATTAGTTTACTATGATTTTCGCAAACTTGTTTCTAAAAATTTTTACAAATAAAAGACTTTAGTGCCCAAATTTCTGTACAAGGTTTATGCCTCTACCCTCATTGAGATACGAAAAACCAAAAAGAACACTTAGTCTTCCTGCAGAGGAGCACTATATCAGGTTCCATCTTCGACTCATGGAATCATCGTATAGCCATAAAGATGCTAACATACCCCAGTTTGGTATCCTCAGAGCCTTCAAGGGCAGGGAAAATCCCTTAAAATGCTAATAAATTTACAGTGGAAAATCGCCAAACAGACGGTTTATATAATGGATCGAAAGGCCCTAATTGTGTTTGAAGGATAAAACTCAGACTTGGAGACAACAACACTGAATGAAAAAAGCTGGTAAATTTTTACTTTTTTTTTAATTCAACCAAAATGTCTGCCAATTACTATCAATCGGAAATAGCTGTTGAATTAAGCAGGACATATTCTATGTTGGCCGTTTCAACAGTCAAATCAACAACAAAAAATGGGCATCATATATAAACAATCGCTCTGTTAAAAAAAACATTCTTATTGTCATTCTAGGAGTACCAATAAAAAATGTTGAGAAAAAAACATATTTTCTCCAACTTTAGAATAACAGTAAAAGTTGTGAATATGACATTTCTATGACACTAAGGTCATAAGAGCAAAGTAATGAGCGACATGAGCCTAAGTTTCTCTTTAAAATTAGCTGATAGTTTTGCACAATATCGACAGCTTCTTGCTTTTGAAATGTAAGCAGTTCTTTCAACAGCAAAATAGGGTAAGTTTTTACAGAATATTGTTAAGATGAGACCAGCAGCCTCTCCTCTGTTGGAAAGCCTAAACAAATTTGTTCTTATGGTCAAAAAATTAGTTGTACGGTAAATCTTGCCGATTTTCTGATAATTCGAAATCCTGATTTATTGATTTTAATAGCGCCATTCCTTATGGTTAAACACAGGGATGTGACAAACCGGAAAAATATTTCCATGAAATGTAAGAAACGAGATTCATTGGCTATAGTCATACAAGTTTGTAGAAGTAGAAGTATGCGTCCATAAGATAAGGTTAGGTTAGGTTGAACTGGCTGTGAGGACCTCACATAGACTGAATGAGTCCGCAGTGTTACCAGAAGTTGGTTTTAACGACCAAATTAAAAACCCTATAAAAAACCAGGACCTATGTTATAAAATAGCTCCGTCCTCTTGGCAAATACTAGAAGCTTTCTAGGACTTAAGCCTCTTGCTGCTTCAAGATCTGATCAAGCTGTATCACTCACAAACACACACTTCCTACATCTGCTATAACTAACCAAGCCTAATTTAAAAGCATGTGATGCCAGAAGGCAGTGTCCAGTCAGCATACCCGTCATGATTACAGTTCTCTCTTTTTAATGATAGAAGTACCTTTGTTAGTCTAAGGTTATAAGACCTACACATAATCTACACGCTTGAACCCACGCCTTTTCCGTTTGGTCGATCAAGGGACGTCTACGGATCAAGCTTCAAGGGATGCGCCAATTTTAGCTAGTTCATCAAAAATGTAGTATATGTTCTTATTAGCCACACGCTAAATAGTAAGATACGTTTGGACAGACGTACCTTGGCCTGAAGGTTTTGTTAGTTCACGGTATGAGCGTGATTGGAATATTTTAAACATGGAATTTGGCTTACGGCAATTCATTATCGCGTATAAAAAGCTTGATTTAAGCACAGATTATTTACGAGTTTCATAGAAAGCTTTAATTTCCCCAATTACTTAAGATAATTATACAACAATTTAATGTGAAATAAATTTTTGTTCAGAGTTTGATGAGTCAGTCATTTAAAAGCAATTTATATACTTTGTTTGTTTGTCCATGATTACGTCACCCTAGCAATGTCACACACTATTTACCCAATTTTTTTTTTTTTTTTTTGCAAATTAAATTTAAACATTGACATTTACTTAAGCGCTTACACCGCATGCATGTTCAAGATCACAAAAACATTTAACTCATCAGTCACGAAAGATAATAACAACCGAAAATTGTCAAATCACTTTGATGGAATGCGATTTCCGCGTGAAGTTGATTTGATATGTACGAATGTGAGATTTCTTTTTAATTTTTGGCGCTTTATATCCGAAACCAGCTACTTTTGGTACTTCACATTCGTGAAATTGAAATTTTTTAGTCAGTTATAAGACTTTGTAAGTCTGACTGTTGGAACTCGTGACAGCGAGGCCATATTAAAGTTCTCAGACTCCTTTATCACATGGTCTGAAGGGGGCGGGGGAGGGAAGGGATGCGTGCAAAGGAAGGATGCAGTCTCCCTTTACACAGACGGGATTGCGGTGTGAAAGATAGTGTTATATGTGAGAAACTTAAAGTGTGGTTGTGAGTAGTTCTCCTCTACTTTGCTTGTGACTTCCAAGCAAAAGTTGTGGGCATAGACTTGGCCTTTGCGCAACTGTCGGAGGAAACGGTGAGACGGCTTGAAGTCTGCCATTACTTGCATAATCAAGAAGCCTTCATGGCGTTTAACAGCGACCTGTGCGCTACTAGGGATCGGATATCTAGTACCCGGGCAGCACAAAAACCATCCAACCATAGAATAAAAAGTTAGATGCAGGGTGTATTGGGATTGTAAGGCTGTATGGGGGAGTTAAGGGGGATGAGTTATTGACTTCTTATGGAAGAGTTATAAGCCATCGATCCTTTATCGAAAAGTGGTAAGTTATGTACCGAACAGCTACCGATACTTAATTAAAAATTTATCCGTTTTTAATTGAAAATAATCGATTTGTTTTTGAAAAATTCTCGATATGTTATTGAAAGCATTCCGATTATTTATCGTAAAAATATCGTTATTTTATGAAAAATGTTTCGGTTTTTTATCGAAAAGATATTTACTTTTTATCAAAAAGCTATCGATTTCTCATCCAAAATTTATCGATTTGTTATATAGAGGTTATCGATGAGTTACCGGCGTCTTATCTACTTCTGCCGATTACTCATCGGTTTGTTCATAAACAGGTATCGATAAAATTCCTTTAGTATCCCATTCATTAACTAAATATTAATTATGTCATAATTAGATAATAGCTAAAAGCGTTAATAAATTCCTAGCCTCGTTAGCTTTCTTGCAAAACACAAATTACCTATAAATATGCCCGTTTTTTAGATGTGAACATCATTAAAAAAATAATAAATTTTTTCGCAAATGATTACACACTCGGTGGGAAGAGTTGTTCCGCGTAAAAAGTGCCAAATTTGTATGTATGTACGTAGGTATGGGTATGCAAAGTGTTGCAACGTGCAAGAAAAATATATTACCAATGATCAAATTACGGTCTTATGCAACTGTGTAATTGATTGAAATAAAAACAAGCAAATGGAAAAAACAACAAATAAATAAGTGAATAAAAACATTGAGACGAACAGTTTGAGCAGCCGCTAACCTCATTAGACAGCAAACGCGCTTAACGAAACAATACTTCGAGGGTGGTAGATATTCATATTAGGGTGAACCTTACTTTGCAGGGTGTTTGAAGAAGCGCAGAGAGAAATATACTCACAGATTTAATGGATTGAATATGTCTGATATATAAAAAAATTATCGCAAGTAGATATAGTGTGAAAAAATCAATAATCTTCAAATATGTTCAGAAAACAATGTACCAACTGTTGAAGTTACTATTTTTCAAAAATATTTTTTTATGTATTTATTGATCTTGGCTGAGTAGTAGATCATACTCCCTTCCCACTTAGTTGTATGGCGCCCTGTCCCATAATTGTATTAAAAAAAGGCCGATGTCAGAATTATTTTTAAAAGAGGTTTCGTTCTAGTAGAAAGAAGCACTCTCTCAACGGTGCCTTCTCAAAACGCTCATTCACCGAATTTCCTTAAAAAAAATTTGCCATAAGTCAGCTAAAAGCATTGATGCAAATTTTAATAAACTATCGATGATTCTGCACTTTCTTCTATCGTTCGTATCACTGAATTATCGAGTAAATATACTCAAATGTATATAAAATTCGACTTATTTACAGCATTACTGTGGCGGTAGATCACCACAATTTAATAAATTCGCGTACTACACTTCTAGTGTTAAAATCAAACTGATTGACTATTCCTTAGCTTGCGCTGCTTTTATATTCTTAACTGCCTAGTTCGACTTTTTCTCCCAGGGTCTACACTTTTCGTCAACAGACTTCTCGTCTAATTGTTTTTTACTTCTGTCATACCTCTGCTACTCATATTCGCTGTATATGTTTATGTTTATATGTCTGAGTAATATGCTTATTTGTTGCCGTGTGTATGTATGTGTGGCTGTTTTCTAATTCATCTGCTTGCCCTGTTGTTGTTGTCCAGCATATATTACTGCTTATAATTGTCACAGTATAAAGAAATTATGTAACATATGTAAATTGGGATAGCTTCTAACCATCTAGAAGCTTTATTGCAAGAAAATCTTCACTTTTATGAATCAACGTTTCGATAAGCTTTTTAGCTTCTCCAGTGGTGTGGTACACTTGTGATGTATATCAAATATGACAGCTGTAACAAACTCAGAGGGTACCAATTATATAAGTTTTAGTTTATAGAGAATTTTTTGGTGAAGGTGACTTTAAATCACTCCTTTTCGTGATGAAGCCAAGAAGCTAAGCGAAACATTGGATCATAAAAGCGCAACTTTGTCCTGCACTGACGATCTGACCACTAGCATAATTTCTATCACAAAAACTACAACATACTTTTTTATCAAACAAATAATAAAAAGAGATAGAATAATCTTTCTATCAGTGGGCAGTAAAGATACACTCTATCTAGATACGTTCTATCTTTTGCCATAGTTCTGAACTAAGTTTCAATTTAAGTTTGAGAAATAATGTTTGCGTTGAGAAACCTTCGAGGACATACAAGGGACTTCCGACTGTAAGGAGAACAAAGAAGTATATCTGCCACTAAAAATGAGACAAGTTTGTAAGCATAGCCGTACGTGAATGACAGACATCTCTGTTTCTAAAATATAAAATAGCCAGTGTATATTAGTTTAGCTAATTACAAAGACGGTACACGGTATAAATTCAATACTGATCTGAAAAGTCTGCAAAAAGGCTACTCCTGTCAGTAACTCGTATTACCGCGGGACTCGTGGTAGAAGTTGTTTAGTCGTTCATTAGCGTGCAACCAGGCAAGACGTATGCATGCATGTTTGTTAGCCCTCACATTTTCCTTTATTGCTTCTAACATAAAGCAGCTATAAAAACAATCATCTTTAAGGGTTCGTTGATATGGCATGGTTCGTTGATGAGCAAGTTCTGTTCAAACCGGATTGTCTTATCCAGAAAAGAGAATAACAGTAGGAGCATATACGCTCTCATGGCATAAAGATACAAGATCTTTAATGATTAAAGTCGCAGTGAAATCTTCGAAACCATTTAATTTCATAAATGGTGAAAAAATAAATATAAAACTAAATGTCAATACTGCGATTAATAATTTTGTAACAGTTCAATTTTCTAAATAATGAAAATAATTCGTTTATGATTAGTCAAAATATGAAAAATAGAGATATTACTATTTTAGTTATAACCTAATCGTATAAATAAAAATTTGATCATTTAATTTCCTAAATAATCAAAAAGATTTATTATTCGTATTATGATCAAAAGTAGCTATTAAAATAAGTTCCATGGATTCGGATCAAGTTTTTTCATTTCTTCCCAAAATGGTAGATTGGCCTAAATATGCTTAAGAAGCTTATGATTTTGATTAAGCGGAACAGATTAATTTATGATTAATTAAATCATCATTATTTGCTTAATCGTCATTTTCGGTAAATTAAACTCTAATTTTAAAGTTTATTGGATATACAAGGATTATTTCTTGATTTATTATTTAATGCAGATTCGATTAGTCTATTTGTATGACTAACAATTTGCTATCCCTGATAACAACACTTGTGAAACTTTAGGCGTTGTATCTTTATAGTTTTATTTTACCGACATATCGCAGTGAAATCCGCAAACTTTTTTTATTCCATATGTCCATAAGCCAATTGATATAAAACGAAAAGAGCAATTAAATTTTGTCTTGAAATGTTTTGATGTCTCAGTTTTCTGAGTAGTCAATATAATTCGATTACGCTTAGCCTGAACATGATAGATATATATTGCCAAGAATATTAGCAACACTAAGCGATACTATCATCTCTAAGCCGATGCTAAGCAGTGACTTGTATGCACATCATTAAATCAATCGTTATGTCTTCACATATGAACGTATACGCAGCGGAGAAGAGACGGCCAAAAACATGCAGATATCTTATCTGAGATGCTCCCAAAAGTATGCAATTATAATTGTGCTCACATATATACGCGCATATGAGAAGCCGTAAACGTAGTAATTTTATAGCTGATAACCAACTAGTAAATTCTAGAATGGAAGCGCCTAGAAGATGCGAACGAGATTTCACAGAGTATAAAAGGCAGCAAAGGTAGAGGCACGACAATCAGTTTGATTTAAGACGCTATCTGTCGAGCAATAGTGTTGTTGTGAAGTAAGGTCCATTTTGCATTATTGAAAAGTGGAGTTATTTATTCAACAGTTTAGTGATTCGAATGTTAGCAGAAGGTTGCAAATAAGAGGAATAGCAGTAAATTCGTTCAATATGTTATAATTTTTATAAATGATCTGATCATTATAATCTAATCATTTTCTGATTATTCAGATCTTAAACAGTTATCAAAATAAATTCATTGGAATTGGAGAAATTTTGTTTAACTTCTTACAAAATTTATTGAAAAACCAAATTGCGACTAATTGGAAGCTTAATCAATTTGATTAAACGTAACAGAATAATTTATGTTCAATTAAATAATCAATTTTTTATCAATAGTCATATTTAGTCAATTTATTAATATCTCATCCCAAATAGGGTTTAATCCTCAATGTTTTTTTGTTTTTTTTTTTTTGTTTTTTGATTACTTAGCTAATCCAATTTCGACTAACGCATTGCAAATATTATACGTCATGAGCTAATCTTCCACCTTCACTTAAATTTTGTGTGCTTAAGTTTTCAGACTTTTAGGTTTAAGAGTATCCCACTAATGTACAAACATACTTAAGCTCTTACATGCATGAGTATTTTTCACTAAATATGTATGTGTTTGTTTGTAAAGTTTACATAACCTATGCAAATTTATTATTTATACTTTGAGCTTCATTGTAAAGTTATATTGGCATGCGGCATGCAACACAGGAATTTATTTATTTACTCATTTGTTATTTATCTTTATTTATTTACCTTCAGATGATGCAATGATTGCAAAAAAAATTTCATTGCACATTTAACACATGAGCAATTTAATGGAGAGGCGGCTTAATTGTTGACTAGCTACAAATCAATATTTATTTTTTTCGATGAGCAGGCAACGAAAGCTGCAAAGTGTAGATTATTTTTCAAATTCCGTTGCTTAAATTCCTCTCTTTTTTGTTCTCTATGTATATCTATATATATAAAAATCAAATTCTGTGCGTGTGTGTGTGTGTTCCCTATGCAAACATATTTCCCACACTTCAATCATCACCAAGTTTTGGCTATAGGTCCCTTCGATTAAGACGAAGGGTTTTCTTATCTCGGAACTAGAAATTTTAAATAACATTTTTTTTTTAATTTCACGTTGCGCCATTGGGTGGTGCGACAAATTTTGTATGTCAGCAAAAGTTACTCGTAAGCCATATACGTACTTAAGTACAGAACGTTTGTTTGGTCATACCATTGAATTCACAAAATGTTAAAACGATTGCATTGGTTGATTTAAAAGTTTTTATTAAAATTAACATTCCGTTGATAAACAAAAATTGCCCAGCTAAAATATTTTGATTAAGTTATGAGATTTTGAGTATGAAATGTGTGTGATAAAGTAACGTTTGAAAAATAAAGCAAAGAATGATAAATTAGAGGAACGAGGGATCTAAGAAAAAAGAAGGAGCGGGGTAGAGAGAAAAAATGGGACATAAATTTTGAAGAACATCAATAACATCTTACATACTGATTGCTTGGCTTTGAGTAATGGGAACGAATGCGTTAAATAACACCTTATTTAGATTCGAATCTGCCCATTCCCAGCAACGAAGGGTACCCTGCTAGTTATAAAATAAAATTCCATTAATTTTGTAACAAAAACTTTGCAACCCTTAGTCAAACCCGTTTTCGAAAAAAAGGAAAGTTTTTAAAAATTGTACTAATATTTTTTATTTGTAATTCACTAATCTACGAACGTATTACGTTCTACGGTTCGTTGTTGTTGTTGTAGCGATAAGGTTGCTCCCCGCTTTGGGAAGTGTTATCGGTGTGATGGTCCTTTGCCGGATACAGATCCGGTACGCTCCGGTACCACAGCACCATTAAGATGCTAGCCCGGGAACGTTTATGTGGCCACATTAAACCTTCAGGCCATCCCCTCCCCACCCAAATTTTCTCGAATTTTTTCGAAAACGGTTTTGAGATCGATTTGCATAGGTTCAGTTATGAAACGGAAGTTTTTCTTAAGATATCGAAAACAATTTAATATGCCACTGCTATTTTTATGTTCGCTGCTGTATATCAAGGTATTAAAAGCTATCTTAATTTCAATTTTATCAATTCAAATATAAATATATTATTTATTTCAACTCAAGTGCAGCTATCCAAAAATGGTCTACCAGTTCGCCTTCCTTTCCAACCAAATATGTCAAATTGTCGCGCCAACAGACAAGTTTAACAATTCAAAATCGCTCAACTTGAAATCACCAAATATACAAAAAAAAAGAGTCCAAAAACATCTGTTACATAAGTTCACAATTTCATATGTGAAATTCGTAGCACGGAAAACGATTTTTTTCTGAGAATAGCATTGAAATATGCGAACACAACTAAAATGCGCTTAAATGCTTATCACTGCAACGCTGGTAGAATTCACACATGCACATATCACCTTCTAAAACGAACTTCCTAGCCGGTGATGATTGAGAGTGAAATTTAAAGAAAGTTGGAAATGGGCAGCATGAAACTGACATACCGAAATGCGAATTGTTCATTTGCTCATGGTTAGCCTAAGATAGCCCACACTCTTTTCGCTAGCCCAACCTAGGAAAAAAAATTTGGGTAAAAACCAATGTTCAAGTTGAAAACAATCCAATATGCTTGTTTTTACCTTGTGAGTCATTTGCACAAGGTTAGCCCAGGATAGCCCCCCTTTTTTCGTAAGCCCAACCCTTGGCAAATAATTTACGTGAAAACAATGTTCAAATTGAAAACTTCCCAAAATCAAAGCTATGCAAAAAGGTTGTTTTTACCTAGAGGGTCGTTTGCCCCAGGTTAACTCACACTGGCACAGATCTAAAACGTTTCACCAAAAAGATATACTTGCAGCCTACCGTATTACTGCTATACGAATAGCATGTGCTTATCGGACGCGTCGTCACGCGAATCATGTGTTATCCAGGAAATTTTCAGTAGATCTACTCTCAGGTGAAATGGCCGATACGTATGGCTGATTCTAGCCTACAATCTGAAGATGCTAAGAAAAGCGCAAGGTCACGAACAATAGTTAGGTGGCAAGAACGGTGGGAGGAATCGAAAAATGGGTGTTCTATCTTCACGCTGATTTGGAATATAGCGAAAGTACGGCGAACTAAGTTACCACCTCACACAGATATTGAGCGGGCACGGCGACTTCAAGGAATATATACATAAGCGTGGGATAGAGGAGGATCCTTTCTGTCCACACTGTCCCTCCGAATTGGAAAGCGCAGAACATGTAATTTTCCACTGCGCTCGTTTTCACGGCGAAAGACTCTTCCTTTAGGAAATTAGTTCCACGAATGTTCAGAAAAATACATTGTAGGACTGCTGCGAGCAATATGGCCTTTATAGTTATAACGCAATTGATGCGTGCTGAAAGGGAGCGCAGAGAAATGCGCATTCGAAGTAGTGGCGACTAAATCGCCTTTCCACTCCCCCCTTGACGTTATGCCTAACGGCGGTCCTACGGATGTGATTACATGAACAGGACTGCCTTGGTTCCATTGACCCACTTGAGGGTAGTGCTACCCTAATGTCCAATAAAAACAAAAATAAAATCTTTTTTCCGTTAGCTCGCCCTTAGAAAAAAATGATCCGATAAACAAATTTTCAAACTGCGTGAAGCTGGCATTCCGAAATGAAAATATTTCAATAAAAACGATGTGGATCGTGTGGCCAAGGTCGCGCCAGGATAGTCCAACCATGGAAAAAACTATGATAACAGGAAATGAAATATAAGTGGAAATAATGAATCGAAAGCGAAGTTTATAGTATTCTGTTTGACCTTAAGAATTATTGTGCTTTTTCATTTTAGGAGTCTTTCAACTTAAAAATTATTTTATGTGATAATTTTTTTTGTTCAAAAAAAGGTTTGAAAGAACAACAAAGTCTTTACGGTACACCAGCCTCACCCAGCATTAGATATTCAGTGACAGAGTTCGAGGCCGGCCGAAACATACCGCAGCTCTCGATAGTACTCGCTATAAGCACGACCATTGATAACACGATATTATAATGCCGCGTAGTTGTTACCCTTGGCTCTCCCGATCGGCAGTGTACCAACAAAATATTACATTCATTCTTAACTATTTTATGATCATATTATTGAAGCAGATCGTATTTTAAAACTGGAGAAAGTCCTAGAAATCGGAAGATGGACTTGAGCTATTGTACTACATATACTTTCCTGGCGGCGGTGTAGATTCTTTTGGATAGGACAAAACTAAATTTTCCGAAACCCACCCGCAATTGGAGTAGCTCAAAAATTTCAAAGTAAGCGAACACTTTCTGTATATCCGGTGCAAGTCTTCTTTCCAAGGTGCATTTAAATGTATCTAGAATGACGCAAAAGTCGAAGGTCAAAAGTTTCTACTGAAAAAATCTTTTCCCTGCAAGCAACAATGTCCGTTGCTTTCTGAAAGGAATCTGCACGAAGCCATCATCAATTCGTTGGTAAATACTGATTCTTGAGAATATCTATGGTTCAATACAGCAGCTATGCATTCAGTTTGCAGCCAATAGTCTATGTTCAGTCTCTGAGCTCATTGCAGTCCATATGGAGAGCTGCGTGCGCTTCGCTGTGTTGTAAGATGACGGACAAAGTAACATTGCTTCAACGGCGGGTTCTGCCTTAGGATAATCCTAAGCTTGCGGTCAGCCCTTTCCAGTAAGAAATAAATTCGCAGAATTATTGGTTCCTCTAGGTTTGGAATTACGGATACCGTTGTGTTGAGTTTTCGTCCCTTGCACATGATTCACGCCGGAAGAGAGTTCGATCCCAGACACAAGTTTGGTCCCAGATCAACTTAAAACTCAATGCCATCAGCCATGATAAAGACTCCACATTACAAAAGGCGATTTCTGCTGCAACAACTAGAGTAGAGTTATAGCACTAAGTAAATATATAAAAACAAACGCATATACAGCAGATGCTCATGGTATGTCAGCATAAAGTCGAGGGGTTCGTGCAATCTACAGAGTCTGTGCGCTACGACTATTTTCTGGTTTCTGCCGGGGCTCCGCAGATGCAGCGCTGGTTATAGCGAGCTTACACCCGATTGAATTGGCCTAAACTTTTGGATCTATTGATGATTACCGTCGTTGGCTGATGTCCAATCCAGATGCCTCCAAGAAGGGTAGTTCAACTTATAAGCATATTCTCTCAATTTCAACTTTTCAAAATATATCATCCGGAGAGGTTGACTTCAACATAACAGTTCTTGACGGACGATGGCTGTTTTAGGCACTAATTAAATATATTGAACCGGCAGAGGGCTGGAAATTATGAGTCTTGTGGAGAAAATACACAGGAGGACACTTAAATCGTGGCATTTGCTTGCGTAAGACTTTGCTAATAACGGCGGGCTTTAAAAGAGTAGAACGACCAACATCTCGAGCCTTTTTTCAATCATGCTGACAGCTGCAGTAACTGTAATGAGTAACTATTGTTATCCTAATTTCAAGAGGATACCTTGAACGACATCGCGGATTAATGTGATCCACAGTGAGCTTTGACCTTACACCGAGAAAATAATAATTAGAGGGTCGATGAAAAATTGCGGAAAAGTAAATTCGGCAACCAAACACGTTCCTGGAAGCATTGATGAGGATTGTAGACAAAGCTTTTAAACCCACTATAGCGCAATGCTTCTACATAAATGGGATGATAAATACTTAGGTTATAAAGAGTGAGCTGAGACGTTGCATCCCAGCCCAACACTATGGCCATTGTGATGTCCTAAACGGTAACTTACCCTAACTGCAACAGCATCTGCCAATAGAGCGACTTCATTTGGCTGACCGAGAGCAGCTAACCTCCCTCAAATTAGTTGCAGACAGTGGCACAAAAGGTACTGCACGCCTTCCTCCTCCCTAATACATCTGTAGCTACGGTATTAAATAAAATATTCGATACCCGTCCTAGTGGTGAGTACCTTTGAAACACTGACATTGAGAACCCTTATTAGAAGAACCGTTATAGTGCTCGCGATCGCACAGAATTTAAAATAAGCCATAGGTGAACCAACCTAATAATTTTTGGGTAGGATGTGGGCGTTCTTAGTCACCCTGGCGAGCTCTACATTTATACAGTTGCCTTCGATACTCTTGTATCCCGGAACCCATTTAAGGCTTATACTGAATTGCGTTGTGTAACCAATGATCACCCTTTTCTCGTATTTAGACACAGGTGCCAAGTGAAACGCTTCCATGGTCGGGAAGGCGGATGAAGATTTCTTATCCCCCAGTGAAATTGTATAATATCCGATACTTAGTCACTGAATTGTATGACGGCGGCTCCCAAAGGAACCCAACGAACATATATAAATGAGCTTCAAAAGATATAAATACCCCATCACTCCATAGAGGCTTCCTAGCAGAACAAAAATATTACAAAAGTCAGCAAATACTCACTGCATATCAATGGCATTACGGCTTGCTATGTCATGCCATAAGAGGAAGCGGAAAAGATTTGTTTCACTTTATAATTCCACCAAAATCGCTCAACACGACGATTTAGTGGTCGTTAGTTTACCGGGTTACTAATCAAAAGCAATAACGTGAATGGTCGAACGCGTACAGGCGATACACAAATACGGCTTTAAAAAATTTCATTCATTGATTCTGTTGGGATTGGCGGGTTAAGGGGGGGAAGCAATTGGACAAGGCGACGAAGGAGTGCAAATAGCAACGAATTTGGTTTAGTGTTGGCGGATGAATGTGGCAAACAAACGAAACGCGACAAACAAGTTTATAAACATGGCTAAACTAGTAAGTGGACAACGACAACAAACAATTGATGCAAAAAGTGTAACAAGAAACAAGAACAAGAAAAATAACAAAGAAATCAAGTTACTAAAATTTGCTGCTTTTTTGTTCAGAGGTAAACAAGAATTTGTATAAAGCAACACCAACAAAAACAAGTATTTCTGAGTTGGCCTTAATTAAAAATTCATTTCACTCTCATTTGCTATTCGTTTGAGTAGATGAGTATTTGCTATTATTTGGGAGTCACAGTTGGTGTCGTTTGAGGTGTTTTCTTTTTTTCTTAAATTTTTTAGGTTGGGTAATGTCTTGAATGTTTTGCGCTTTACAAATTACCTTGTCGATAGTGTGAGGGCTTTCCGGTACTCTATAGCAACCAAGTATATATCTGAGCAGTTTAGGGGTGAGGGGTTTGCCTTTACGCTGTTCCACCTCAAAGGAGGGCGACGGGATGTCGGCGATGAAGAACTGCCATCCTCCCTAATCCAGCCCGGTCTACCTCGTGAAGTATTGATGGCTCAACCACAGTAAGGGGCTCAGCTGTGACGAGCGGTTTTCTTCTCGATATTTAGTATTCGACCGCTGAGCCCGTCTTGGTCGTGCAACCAAGATCTTATTTTAGTTAGAAGGTTGAGAGAGGGAGAACGGAGTCGTAGGCCACGAAAGAAAAAAATACTATAAACGATGCATTGGACTTGGGGAACGAAAGTAGTGGAAATGGGAAAGCATACGAATGTAGGAGTCACTTGAGGGAACGCTGCGCAGATACCTTCACTTGATGGGTAACGAAACTCCTCTCCTAAATTGGATGGCAAGCAACTTGCCTATCCCAGTGGGCTCACTAGGGCCAAATTAATTAATCGGAACCAATTAACAATGGCAGTGAATTAAATGCCTCTTAGATTAATTTAAGTTAAAAAGCTGGGCCGCGAATTTACATCGCAGTCCGAGATTTAGGAGACCGACAATTGTGATGCTTTAAACAGTTATTAAAAAGCCATATTGTACGAGCAAGCAAAATTGAACAACTTAAATGTGATGTTAATTAAGATCATTGAAAAAAGTTTGACCGAGATCAGCCAACCTCCTTCTACTTAGTTGCAGACAGTAGCACAGAAGATGCTGAACGCTTCCTTCAATCCCAGTATATCTTAATCTGCGGTTATATGATTCGATTCCGGGTTTGCAAAAGTATCGCCGTATGAAACTACGTATTGTATCGATGTTTTAAAATTATCGATAGCTCTGCGCCTTCTGTTATCGTTCGAATCACTGAACTGTCGAATAAGTACACTCAAATGTTCTGTATATAAAATGATGTTTACTAAAAGCACTACTATGCTTGTAGAACTTCAAAATATATTGGCGTATTTCACTTGCAATGTTTTAAAACCAAACTGCTTCACCATCACTTAGACTGCGACGGTTTTACACTCTCAGTCGCCTCGTTTGCCTATTTCTCCCAGGGTCTAAACTTCTCGCGAACAGCCTTCTCGCTTAGTTGTTTAGTTACTTCTCTCATCTGCTGCATCTCATATTCGCTGTTGTCTTATATGTATATATGTGTGCAATGTCGTCTATGCTCCTAGCGGCTGTGCTAATGTGTGCGTAGCTCTTTGTTGTCTCATCTGCTTATATTTATGTTGTGGTTGTGCAAAATTTATGTTTGTAGCATCGTGACATATCATAGCATCATGACTGCCAATATTCGCCACAGTAGGTACGTAAGTGGATTATAAGTTTTGCCTACGATTTAATAACTGAATATGCCCACATATAAAATGTTTTATTTAAAAAATAAAATTATTTTTGCAAGCAAGATTACCGTTCACATCAACCATTAAATCATGTAATTTTTACTTGTTTTGTATAGCATATAACAGCTGTTTCAAGCAACGCCTACACAACATCAAATCACCTCTCCCTTTCCTACACACCTTCAGCATAGAGACATACATACAAAAATGATTAATAGCTTCAAATAGTGCAGGAAGGCAATGAATAAAAAAACATAAAACAAGAAATCATTCTAAATTAATTTAAATTCAATTCATTCACTACTTATTCGCTTATTTCACTTTAGAATCAAAGTTTGTTCAACTGAGTGATATTTGTCATCATCAGTTTTGTTTCTGTACTTGTAACACATTTGACATCGACATGTGTCGTAGAATCAACCGCATAATTTGATGACGCTCACTTCTAAATCTTATACGCATCTATGTGCTTGTAGTGGTGACTGCAAAGTAAGAGTGTGTGTGATTCAATGCAGATATTACTATTGATTTTGTTTTTCGTGGTTGACAGGTCACCTGTCACAGGTGTTCATATTTAAACTAACTTTTACATGTAGATTTCACAGTGTGTGCGTTGTGTGTTTGTTTGTTTTGAAATCTGAATACATCTTTATGTTTATGTATATATGTGCATAAATCTTATATTATAAATTTAAAACATGTAATCACTCGGCACATTTAATATTTAAAATTTTTTTTGCATACAATATTATTGTAAATTTAACAAAAAAGAAAATATTTTTTATTTCAATTTTTTTTTTTTGTTTTTTCTTTTGCACTGCCAAAAAAATATCTTTCATTTCATTCCTTTACTGACATTTCTGATTAAAGTTAAAAAATATAACAAATAGGTGACAATCTTGTTAAAACTCAAAAGTAACAACACTTTAGTGACAGCTTAGTATGCAGCATGCTGCCCATACACACAATTTAATCCAAATGGTACAAGTTTCTCTCGGGATGGTAGTGATGTGCGAAGGAATAACTATGGTATTTAAGGTTGTGTGGCAACCTTAGTTTTCAACCCTATTTAAAAATATATTTGCTGAAATACAATGTTATATACCTTTTGGCATGAATCTGGAATTTTTTTTTTTTAATATTTAAAATTGGGTGGCAACCTTGAGAAAAAATATTAAGGAAATTACATACGTGTAAAATTTCATCAAAATAAATCAAATCGTTTTTGAGTTTTTAACGGTTTTATAAAGAAATATATATTATTATAATAGGTGGTAACTCTGGTTTTTTTATTTCTTATTTTGTTTACAACATCAAGTAATGTTACCCTGACACTTATGCTTCATTTAATTTCAAGGTCAAACTTATTTCGTCAAGCCACAAATATTCGGAGAAATATTATCAAACTCCTCTCCCTGCTTTTTACATCGTTTAGGACTTCTAACACCAATTTAGGACGGATATTATAAGAGCCATATAGATCATATTCTCTGATGGTCAAGAGACAACTTTAGTTTCTCAATATCTAAGAAGCACTTGTTGGCAAGACTCATTAACAGTTCGAGTGGAGGTTTCTAAAAGTCATCGCCAGGGATTGATATGTAAATACAAAGTCGCTAGCTAAACTAATTGCCGGATTTTCGGGCAACCTATTTTAAAGTCTATCAACCAGTTCAGGAAACTCTTCACATCTTCTCGATCCTTCTTTTCACCTCTTCACATCAATATAACGCTTACTAATTCAGTAATCCTCCTCACAACTACTTTTCGGATGTTGAATTTGAGAGGAAAGTTATCAGGTGTCTGATTAGTTGATAGGTGTTATTTTCAAGATTTCGGCACCATTTTCTACAAACTACCACCCATACCCAAATGAATCAGCCTTTTATTTTGGGACATGTAACATCGTGAATTTGTCGACTGTATTTCGTAGGACCCATGCCATTCCCAGCATGGAGTTGAATTTGTTAACCAACTTCTTTATATTACCAATGATAGCTGCTGTAAAGAAACGAAATTTAACAGCCCTCTTGCGCTCCATCGAATTCCTTGGAGGGTGGTGTATCTTGGAGGGTGGATATCAAGCTGCCAGCCAAGCGTACCCTTTCTATTACCAGCGATCCGAACTTTTTAATAGAATGCCCTTAAATCAAAGCTCGTAAATATGGGAGTCCTAGAAGAAGGCTTGTACTATACGAAGCTTTAAAGCATTTTTTGTTCAATTTCAGTTACTACCTTTCTCAAACTCTTCTTATTTTGAAGTCGATTGATGCCAAAGTTATGGGTGTAGTATAAAACTTATTTACATACAAATATATCTGTACATTTGAAAAATAAACACATTTTTTATACTCAGTTGAGCAGAACTTACAGAGTATATTAACTTTGATTGGATAATGGTTGGTTGTACAGGTATAAAGGAATCGAGATAGATATAAACTTCCATATATCAAAATCATCAGGATCGAAAAAAAATTTGATTGAGCAATGTCCGTCCGTCCGTCCGTCCGTCCATTAACACTATAACTTGAGTAAATTTTGAGGTATCTTAATGAAATTTGGTATGTAGGTTCCTGAGCACTCATCCCAGATCGCTATTTAAAATGAACAATATTGGACTATAACCACGCCCACTTTTTCGATATCGAAAATTTCGAAAACCAGAAAAAGTGCGATAATTCATTACCAAAGACGAATAAAGCGATAAAACTTAGTAGGTGAGTTGAACTGATGACGCAGAATAGAAAATTAGTAAAATTTTGGACAATGGGCGTGGCACAGCCCACTTTTAAAAGAAGGTAATTTAAAATTTTGCAAGCTGTAATTTGGCAGTCGTTGAAGATATCATGATGAAATTTGGCAGGAACGTTACTTCTATTTCTATATGTATGCTCAATAAAAATTAGCAAAATCGGAGAACAACCACGCCCACTTTTAAAAAAAAATTTCTTTAAAGTCAAATTTAATATCTTTACAGTATATAAGTAAATCATGTCCACATTCAACTGCAGTAATGATAAGGTGCTACAAAATCCAAAAATAAAAGAAAATGTCAAAATGGGCGTGGATCCGCCCTTTTTCATTTAATTTGTCTAGGATACTTTTAATGCCATAAGTCGAACAAAAATTTACCAATCCTTGTGAAATTTGGTAGGGGCTTAGATTCTGGGACGACAACTTATTTCTGTGAAAAAGGCCGAAATCGGTTGAAGCCACTCCCAGTTTTTATACACAGTCGACCGACTGTCCTTCCGCTCGGCCGTTAACACGATAACTTGAGCAAAAATCGATATATCTTTACTAAACTCAGTTCACGTACTTATCTGAACTCACTTTATCTTGGCATAAAAAATGGCAGAAATTGGACTATGACCACGCCCAATTTTTAGATATCGAAAATTACGAAGAACGAAAAAAATGCCATAATTCTATACCAAATACGAAAAAAGGGATGAAACATGGTATTTGGATTAGTTTATTGACGCAAAATATAACTTTAGAAAAAAACTTTGTAAAATGGATGTGACACTTACCATATTAAGTAGAATGAAATGAAAAAGTTCTGCAGGGCGAAATAAAAAACCCTTGAAGTCTTGGCAGGAATACTGTTCGTGGTATTATATATATAAATAAATTAGCGGTGTCCAACAGATGATGTTCCGAGTTACCCTGGTCCACATTTTGGTCGATATCTGAAAACGCGTTCACATATACAAATACCACCAATCCCTTTTAAAAGCCTCACTAATACCTTTAATTTGATACCCATATCGTACAAACACATTCTAGAGTCACCCCTGGTCCACCTTTATGGCGATATCTCGAAAAGGCGTCCACTTATAGAACTAAGCCCCAGGCCCTTTTGAAGTACTCATTCACCCCTGGTCCACCATTATGCCGATATCTCGAAAAGGCGAACACCTATACAACTACTACCACTCCCTTTTAAAATCCTCATTAGTACCTTTAATTTGATACCCGTATCGTACAAACATATTCTAGAGTAACCCCTGGTCCACCTTTTTGGCGATATCTCGAAAAGTTGTCCACCTATAGAACTAAGCCCCACGCCTTTTTAAAATACTCATTAACACCTTTCGTTTGATACCCATATTGTACAAACGCATTCTAGAGTCACCCCTGGTCCAACTTTATGCCGATATCTCGAAAAGGCGTCCACCTGTAAAACTAAACCCCACGCCGTTTTGAAGTATTCATTAACACCTTTCGTTTAATACCCATATTGTACAAACGCATTCTAGAGTCACCCCTGGTCCACCTTTATGGCGATATCTCGAAAAGGCGTCCACCTATAGAACTAAGGCCCACTCCCTTTTAAAATGTTCATTACCCCCTTTCATTTGATGCCCATATCGTACAAACAAATTCTAGGGTCACCCCTGGTCCACCTTTATGGAGATATCTCGAAACGGCGTCCACCTATGGAACTAAGGATTACTCCCTCTTAAAATACTCATTAACACCTTTCATTTGATACCCATATCGTACAAACAAATTCTAGAGTCAACCCGGATCCACCTTTATGGCGATATCCCTAAATGGCGTCCACCTATAGAACATTTTCCTACATGGTTATTTTCCCTTATGTTGTCACCATAGCTCTCAACTGAGTATGTAATGTTCGGTTACACCCGAACTTAACCTTCCTTACTTGTTTTTAAATATTTTTAAAACCCGTCTGCAATTCAGTAGCCCATCAGCACTACCAAATATTTTATTCAACAATGTACACCACAACAACACACCCACATCAGTTGGGACCATAGTGATGTGTGTAACAATACAACATTGGTGGCAACAGCCACCACAATAACCCTATGATGTTGGAAATGAGTTGACAGTGATGGAAATTTCTGTTGCCTCATGCAATTATACGTCCATTGGCTGCTACTAATAGCCTTCCCAAGTGCCAAAGTTCAAGCCAATGAATTTTTCAAACAAAGTCGGGGTGTTGGTTTGACTTTGCAATGGCTGTTATTCTTGCCGCTGTCGTTTGATATGACACATTCACGTCAGCGTCAGTCATACGGACTAGGGACGTTGCGAATATTCATGGGTGGAAAAATGCCATGAAGTAAATATCTACATCAAAACGAAATATAGCTTCAGTTTTATTTAGATCGCTGTCTCAATCTAAGTGCTGCATAGGCTAAATTAGGTTGAACTGACGGGTTCGTGAGGAACTCATATAGACATAGTACATAGTGCTGACGGAAGTTTTCTTAACGACCATTTTGAAAACCAGGACTTATGTCATAGAACAACTCCTACCTCTTGGCAAATACTACAAGCTTTCTGGGACCTATGCTGCTTACTGCTTCTAGATATATCTTCTAGATAATGGAACATATAGTCCTAGTATTTTAAGCTCGGTAGAGGGCCTCGTATTTTTCTTCAATAATTCGTTTCAATTCCATTGTTTCTTTTTTATTTTACTCATTTCATTGCCGTATTTTTATAATTTCTTAAAATTGGTAACATAAATTTCAAACTGACTTGTGCTAGATGTCCCCAAAAGTGGCTAGAGGGGAGCAATTATACCCCATTACAGACAAAAGAGATCAATCACAGACACACTTAAAAAACCACTACCTTAAATGAGAAAAACATTTTCTAAGCAAATTGTTTTTAAATTGAAGCAAAATTTAATTGAATGTGTAAAAAATTCGTATTTTTGTTTTTGACTTTCCATTAATTTGACGGAAAATTGTTCTTAAATTTTTTCAATCAAGAATACTGCATTGAATATTTCTCACAATATTTACATATACGAATTAGCCACTTAGGGTAAGAGCACTCGACTGTCAAGTTGAGCACGTCAAATATCACAGTCGTGACAGCTCCTGAACGTAAGCGTATTGTGTAAGGGTAAGAATAGAAGGTAGGGAAGTATTTGTAAATTGTATGCTATATAGGGAATATATGCAGGCGTAGTGTGTAAAATCGTTATGTACAGTATATCTAACGTACTAGAGAATGTATAAGTGTACCGCACGGTATACTGTACGGAATTATGTAAAATCCAAGAAAGCTACCTCGAGTATTCCCTCGTAAGTTTTTGGTAGTGGGTTTCATACCTCTCCACCTATGGAGTCGGCTAACCTTTTTGCAGACTTTTTTCACTCCAATTTTGTTACTCAGCCAGTTAGTGTTCCTGAGTCCTCCTCAATGGTAGAATCTCCCATCAACTTCGGGGCTCTTACTCTTTCTCTAGATGACATTGTTGATGGAATCCGGAACCTCAAGTCGTCGTTCCAGACAGATATTGATGGCTTATCGTCTTATCTCTTTAAAAATTGTCTGATTCTAGCCACCCCGCTTCTTTTAATCTTCAACAAATCTCTCGAGTGTGGTGAGTTCATTGATGCTTGGAAGATAACCTTCATATCTCCCATGTTTAAAAGTGGTAATAAAAACAATGTTGCCAACTATAAACCAGTACCGAAATTATCTACTATCTCTAAACTTTTTGAGTATGTTGTAAAAGAAAAAATTAGTTTTGCTGTCGAGCAATTAATTAGTGATAGTCAACATGGTTTCATGCCTGGTAGATCTACGGTTACAAACTTAGCAATTTTTTCTGAATTTTGCCTTGCAGCCTTCAACAACCGTCTTCAAGTCGACACGGTTTATACGGATTTCTCCAAAGCGTTTGATAAAGTCAGTTATCAAATCTTGATTTCCAAACTAGCCAGAATGGGCTTTCACTCTATATTTTTGTCTTGGATTAAGTACTACCTTCCCTCTCGCATATGTGTGTAGTTATTGTTGACAATACTCACGCCAAGCCTTTTATTGCATCCTCAGGAGTACCGCAAGGCAGCATTTTGGGGCCACTGCTTTTTGTAATTTTTATTAATGACATTTCAGCCTGCTTTCAGCATTCCCATTTTTTTGCTATACGCTGATGATCTGAAGGTCTTTACAATTGTTTCTACTCTTTCTGATTCAGAAAATATTCAGTCTGATCTGAACAGCGTTGCTGATTGGTGCCGTAATAATAATCTGCCTTTAAATATTGGTAAGTGCTTTCACGTAACCTTCTCTAAGTCTCGTGGCACAATTCCCACTTCATATTATATTGACGGCTCTCGTTTGTCCACACGTACTGAGATTTCTGACTTAGGCGTAGTTTTCGACTCGCAGATTTCGTTTACCACTCACATAACCTCGATAATTGCTAAATCCTACTCGGTTTTGGCTTTTATTCGGCGATTTAGCTCTGACTTAACAGATCCTTATACTCTTAAGTTGCTGTTTACGTCTCTCGTACGCTCTAAGTTGGAATATGCTTGCTTTATCTGGAGGCCTTATCATGACTGCCATATCAAGAGGCTCGAGCGAGTCCAAAAAGTCTTTTTATGGTTTGGCTTGCGGTCTCTGAACTTTTCTGAGCCGATTCCCTCTTATAATGCCAGATGTGCACTCATTAGCCTTCAATCACTTCAAAGTAGGAGGACCATTCTTTCTCTTACTTTTGTCTATGATATTATTAATGCTATGATTGATGCACCACGTTTACTCGAGAGTATTTGTCTCCATATACCCCCTAGATCACTTCGAAATTGGGATATGTTTTATATTGATTGCGCCCGGACCCTCTATGCCTCTAACGCTCCCATTTTTAGAGCAATGAGGGAGTTCAATATTATCTCAAATTCTTTGGCCGTTGACTTTTCTTTGCCAAAGAACACCTTCAAATCTTTGTTGAGTGTAATAATTTTTTGATTGTATTGCTAAGGTCTGTATTTTTAAGTACAAACTCAAGTAGTCTGTTAGAACATTTGACTATTTTTAAAATTAAATAAAATAAATAAATAATACAAAATGAGAGCGCTAATTCAGTCACTACACGGTAGTGTCATGTGGGAACAAGGTACGGTACGTGGTAGAGTTGATATGAGCGTCTCAAAGCAAACAAGCCTCCTACATATTAATATATTGTGGCACTGTAACTTAACTCTTCACACCTTATATAAATAAATTGTGTATTCATAGAGATTGTTTTAAGACAAGACTTCAAATGAAGATAAATATATTCAGTCGGAAAATAAAGAGTTCGAGTAAAAACATATAAATATATTGCGTTATTTATAATGTCGAAAGCTACTACAACTTCAGAAGTGGTCACGAGCCAGAACGGCACGGAAATTTTAAAAATGTTAAAAACTTATACTTTGAAAGCAAAGAATCGATAACGCATACGCAATCGCAAACACAAACCAAGGAATTACTTCCAAGCAACCAACAAAAAATGAGAATCTTTAAAAATCAATTTGAAAAAGTTATAAAATTCTCTCAAGCGTTTTCTCAAAAACATGGACGACATGAGGGGTTTTTGCATAATATTCCAAAAGGTAATGTACCTTTTGATACTATTTACATAGATCATATTGGGCCGATATCACTTAAAAATTGTAAGAAAAAGTATGTGTTTATAGTTGTAGACGGTTTTACAAAATTTGTAAAGCCATAGTCGACAAGATCTGCTGGATCAGGTGAAGTTATAGATTACCTTAATTTATTACTGTACTTGTTAGACTGTAATTGTTAAAATATAAATTTATTTTAACAATTACAGTCGTCCTAAAGTTCTAATTTCTGATAGAGGTAGTGCATTTACTTCAAATGAATTTTAAACATTTTCAAACTCAAGTAATGTGAAACACGTAAAAATAGCTACGGCGTCTCCGCAAGCAAATGGACAAGTAGAAAGAATTAATCGAACTATGGCGCCAATGATTGTTAAAATAACTAATTCTGGGGTAGTGAATAGCTTGGACAAAATTTTACCGAATATAGAATTTGCTTTGAATAATACACATCATCGTAGTATTAATACAAGACCAAGTAAGTTGTTATTTTGTATTGCACAAAAAGCATATGTTATGGATTTTTTGAAAGAAAAATTGGAAGAGTTTTGCTTGCATGAAGAGGAGCGAGATATGGGCAAGGCACGTTCAAAGGCAGCGGAGAGTATTAAAAAATGTCAAAAATACAACAAAAATCAAAAGGATCGCAATAGAGTTTCGAAGATTTATAGAGAAGGAGATTTCGTGGTTGTTAAAAATTTCGTTAGTAATTCGGGGGCTTATAAGAAAATGATTCCTAAATATAAAGGGACGTATCGAGTGTCCAAAGTTTTGCCCAATGACCGATATTTGGTAACTGATGTTGAAGGGTTCCAGCTTAGTCAGATACCGTACGAGGGTGTGTGGGAAGCGGCGAATATGAAATCATGGTTGGTAAATAAAGACTTGGAAGCAATCGGGGCGATTGCAGATCAGGATGGCCGAACCGTGGCACTGTAACTTTAACTCTTCACACCTTATATAAATAAATTATGTATTCATAGAGATTGTTTTAAGACAAGACTTCAAATGAAGAAAAAATATGCTCACTCGGAAAATAAAGAGTTCGAGTAAAAACATATAAATATATTGCGTTATTTATAATGTCGAAAGCTACTACAATATCAAAGTCTCTGAGCATATACACAATTTTTGCGCATGCAAGTGCAATACACGTATACACCGCTGTTATGTTGGAAATAAAGAGTCAGAGATAGAATGGCAAATATGAGCACATGTGTGATTTTGATTACTGATAGTGTTGACAACAAAAAAGAACACTCTATATTGATGACGACCATGACAAACGTTTGAAGTACAATGATTTGAGGGCATGCACCTGGAACATCTGCTCCCTGAATGGTATTGGTGCAGATGCCCGGCTGGTTGATGTCCTCGTCAAAGCAAAATCTGACATCACCGCCATCCAAGAAATGCGCTGGACGAAGCAAGGACGAAAGAAGATTAAAAATTGTGAAATCTATTGGAGTAGCCATACAAATGAGAGCAGTTTCGGCGTTGGATTCGTTGTGGGAGAGAGACTTTTACGCCAAGTATTGGCATTCACGCCTGTGGACGAGCGTTTCGCCGCTATCCGAATAAAAGCAAATTTTGTAATATATCATTCATCTGCGCCCATGCACCGACAGAGGAGAAAGACGATGAGGTAAAAGACGCTTTTTGTAAACAATTAGAACTCACATACGAGCGCTGCCCCCGCCATGATATAAAAGTCGTGCTTGGCGACTTTAACGCCATGGTGGGCAAAGAAGGTGTTTTTCACCCTACAGTCGGAAAGTTCAGCCTTCACAATAAAACTTCTCCTAATGGACTGAGGCTGATTGACTTTGCCGGTGCTCGAAACATTGTCATATCCAGCACGAGGTGCATGCATAAAAAGATATATCAAGCTACGTGGCTATGCCCCGATCGAAATCCTCGCAATCAGATCGATCACGTTGTGATAGACGGACGGCGTGCCTCCAGTGTTTTAGATGTGCACACATTACGAGGACCTAACATCGACTCGGGCCATTATCTCGTCGCAGCCAAAATACGCACCCGCCTCAGCGCGGCTAAAACCAAGGGACAAAAAACAGAAAGAAAGCTAGACGTCGAATAGCTTCAATCACAACAGACTGACACTGATTTCGCAACTCGACTCTAACACCTGCTCTCTGAGAGCACAACTCATCCTGAAGGAATACAGGAGCAGTGGGTGTATATCTCCAAAGCACTTCGTACTGCCGCCGAGGAAAAAATTGGTTACCGGCGGCCAAGAAAAAACAACTGGTACGATGAAGAATGCCGCGTTGCAACCGAAAGAAAAGACGCTGCCTTCAGGGCTACGTTAAAAGCGGGCGCAACAAGAGGAGTGTGTGAACGCTATCGTGAGTTAAAAAGGGAAGCGAGACGCCTTTTCAGGAAGAAAAAGGCAGAAGCAGAAAGCGTGAGTTCGAGGAGCTTGAGCTGCTAGCCACCAGAAATGAAAATTTTACCAAAGAATACGGCGACAGACGGAAGGTTTTAAGACCGGGGCAAACTGCTGTAGGAACGAAAACGGCGACCTTGTAACTGATGTCCAGAAAGTGCTTAGATTATGGAGGGAACACTTCTCTGCTCTCCTAAATGGAGGCAGCGATTCACCGCGCAGAGATGACGAACCCGATCCTGTAATCGACGATGGTCTCCCCGCCCCATTATGGCAAAGTTGGTATAGCAATAACCAGATTGAAAAACAACAAGGCCGTGGGCGCTGATGGATTGCCTGCGGAGCTATTCAAGTACGGCCGCGAGGAGTTGGTAAGGCGCATGCAGCAGCTTCTTAGCCAAATATGGGCGGAAGAGTGCATGCCCGACGATTGGAATCTAAGTGTTCTTTGACCAGTTCACAAGAAGGGGGATACTGAAAAATGCACCAACTATCGTGGAATCAGCCTTCTTAATATCGCATATAAGGTCCTTTCAAATGTGTTGTGCGAAAGATTGAAGCCCACCGTGAACCGGCTGATTGGACCTTATAAGTGCGGCTTCAGACCTGGTAAATCTACCATCGACCAGATTTTCACAATGCACCAAATCTTGGAAAAAAAAGTGAAAAGAGAATGGACACACATCACCTCTTCGTCGACTTTAAAGCCGCCTTCGACAGTACGAAAAGGAGCTGCTTATATTCCGCTATGTCTGAATTTGGTTTCCCCGCAAAACTTATACGGCTGTGCAAAATGACGTTGAGCACCACCATCAGCTCAGTCAGAATTGGGAAGGACCTCTCCGAGCCGTTCGAAACTAAACGAGGTTTCAGACAAGGTGACCGCCCATCGTGTGATTTCTTTAATTAGATGCTGGAGAAAATTATACTAGCTGCAGAACTTAACCGCACTGGAACAATATACTATATAAGCGTGCAATTACTGGCATATGCTGATGACATTGATATCATCGGCCTAAAGACCCGCGCTGTTAGTTCTGCTTACTCAAAACTGGAAAAAGAAGTGGTAAAGATAGGTTTGATGGTGAATGAGGACAAAACGTACCTGCTGTCATCGAGCAAAGAGTCAGCTCATACGCACCTTGGCAACCACGCCACTGTTGGCAGCCATAATTTCAAAATAGTGAAAATCTTCGTTTATTTGGGAACCAGCATCAACACTAGCAACAACATCAGCACCGAAATCCAACGAAGAATCAATCTTGCCAATAAATGCTACTTTGGACTAGGTAGGCAATTCAAAAGTAAGGTCCTCTCTCGGTGAACGAAAATCATACTCTACAAGTCACTCACTTATCGTACCCGTTCTGCTATATGGGGCAGAATCATGGACCATGACAACAGCAGATGAAGCGGCTTTGGGAGTGTTCGAGAGAAAAGTTCTTCGAAAGATTTATGGACCTCTACGCGTTGGCGATGGCGAGTACCGAAGAAGATTTAATGATGAGCTGTACGAGCTATACGCAAACATGAGCATTGTCCATCGAATTAAAACGCAGCGGCTGCGCTTGGCTAAGCCATGTGATGCGAATGAAAGATGATGCTCCGGCCAAGAAAGTGTTTCTATCGGAACCCTCCTATGGAAGCACTCCGTTGGAAGGACCAAGTGGAAAACGATTTAAACTCCCTTGGCGTGACCAATTGGCGCCGGTTGGTAGAGAGAAGGAGCGACTGGCGCGCCTTGTTGGACGGCCATAACCGTTTAAACGGTTAAGCGCCAATTAAGTAAGTAAGTAAGTTGGCAACAAAATTGCTATTCAGCTTTAAGTTGAAATTAGTTTCTTTTTTAAGTTTTGTTGATTAACCCTTGTACATTATTTGGTTGGATTTATATGGAATAAAAATTTCACAAAAAAAATTAAATTATATTAGCAAAAAAAATGTTATGAAACAAAATTTAATAAAAGTACTAATTTCAAATTTAATACAATCATAAATGGGCAAGTTCTGGGTAGCGGACGCCACATTCGCACGCATTTCAACCTGCATAAAAAGGAATATGAGCAACGGACTGCGCGGATATTACAATGTTTTGAGGACACTAACAGAATACTTCATTTCATAAAAATTGTGGGTACCTTTAACATTTAAGTACTTATATGATGACGAGTAATCGTTTTCTTCACTGTTGTTGTTGTTGTTGTATTAACAGTAAAGATACTCCCCAAAGGCTTTGGGAAATGTTATCGATGTTGACGGCCCTTTGCCGGATATAGATCCGGTACGTTCCGGTAACAAAGCACTATTAAGGTACTTGCCCGGCCCATCTCGGGAACGATTTATATGACCACATTAAACATTCTAGGTCATCCCGCCATCCCCACCCCCTAGTTCCAATTTGGTATTTTAGTCGCCTCTTAGGACAACTTACGCGGGTATATTCTAACCCCCTAACCCGCTGGGGGGCGTTTTCTTTACTATTTGGCTATTTTGCCGAGGCGATTCATAATTTTTCGTTCAAACACTCACGGCTATAATAAATCTCTTGAAATTTGGCTAACATATTCCCATTCCACCATTTCAAGTCCAAGATAAGAGGAAACAATAAACTATTTTATTCTCACTTCATTTACATATCTCATCTTTAATCCCAAGTGATAGAACGCAAGTCTGACTACTTTTGCTTTTCGGTCCGTGGTGGACCTTATTTGGAATTCGTCCATGTGGAATATACCTTAACAGAGTTAAATAACGGCAAGACTTCCCATATTGGCAATTTTCATCGAATATCAGTGATGTAGACCTCGTAGTTACAGACATTTGCATATGGAAACTTGAATATTTATGGGAGGTGCCACACACCTCGTTCTAATTTTACCAATTTTTTTAAAAATTTTATTTTTAACCATATTGAAAGCTATGCGTGTGGCGTATTTATATAAAGATAGCAGCGCTCCTAATTAGAAATCTGATATGAGTCCGAAATTTGTGAAAAATAGGAGCCGTTTTCTTGGAACGTTTAATTATCAAAGCCCCTTTGTACAAATACTATTCATATTTTTTATAGACAATTTTTGAATCAAAATTTGATTATGTACAACATTTGTTTGAATTGCTCCTGCTTTTTTGTTGCACATTCATATGGACTTGGTTTATTTTATTCTTGCTAACTGTCTCTATTCATTGGATCAAAGAAATGTAAGTGCCCAAAACATTTTTTGTGAATTTCCAAAGCATCCACAGTATGCCATTCATATGGATACTGTCCCTTTTAATTCCAGGGATTTCATCTATATTACCAGCTTAGACCATTTTTCCAACGAACGCTTTGAATATTTTGGTATCCCTTAATATCCTTATCCAAATTACAAAAACAAAAATGACAACACATATATGTGCATGAGAATCATAGATGACTCCGAAATAGTTCAAAATGACGTCCGTTTGGAGTGCAATATGTGCCGAAAGTGAGCTTTTTATGACGGCAATATGTGTCATATATGAGTCATATTCAGGGTCATATCGTACATAAAAATAGGCCCATATCGGACGAACATCAAAAGAAGTTAATAGGATTTACACATATGGGACTCTTAAGATGAGCTCATAAAGACCGCAAACGCTCCAATTTTAGACTGCATTTTGATTGATGTATATTGGAACGATTTTACGTCATCCCTTGTCAAACTTGGTTTCGAGACAAACCGGTTTCGGCGTTGTGCCATCATCAGTGTCGATTTTCGTTCTGATCTGTTGTTAGCGTTTGCCCTGTATTTATAGTTCGTAAGTACGTGATCACTTATTGTCAAAATTGATGTTTGTGTATATTTAGATATGTGTATGTGCTGTGTTCTCATTCACAATTTAGGATGGGTTTTACTGATCGATTTATGTGGCTGACTGGGGCAGGTAAAAGTCCGTGATTTTAGTCGTTTGGCCTCCTTTGTGGGTTATTGTTTTTAAGCGTTAATTGTTTTATGTTTATTTGTTGTTGTGTGTTTGTCTGTTGTACCTGTGTGATTACTTTGTATGTTGTAAACAAGTTTTAAAGGGTCGAATATTGTGTCAGAAATTGTGTTTATCTGTTTGCAGATTTCCATATTTTCGAGTATATTGAGGCGTCGGCCCTTTGCTTGTATGTGAAAAATCTTAACTGTTTTATTGGGGTTTGCTGGGGAACATTCATTAATCTCTAATGTGCTCCTTAAACTTCGTTCTTATTTTCCGTCCTGTTTGTCCTATGTAACTATGTTGCCATCCGCAGGTAAGCTTGTTGTAGTACCAATAACGAAGAGCTTGTACTGGAGTACCTCAACAACCAGCACGGAAATATATTTACAATGGAAACTGAAAAAACAGAGGAATTAACTTTGTATACCTCACGATAAATATTGATAAAGTTGCCAAAATATTTAACTATGACATATATAGAAAGCCAACGGCCACCGATACATACTATCTCAAATCACCCCCAACAGCATAAAAATACAGCATTAAGACATTTGGTACATAGACTTGAAAGAACACCTCTTACACAAGAGGCGTATAAGAGAGAGCTTGATGTCATATATAACATTGCTGCAAACAACGGATATAAAAAAGCACTAGTAGATAAGCTCAGAAGGACGCATGGTGAACCAAAAAGAAATAATGAAAACGAGAGTAATAACACCTGGACGACTATTAAATATACTGGAAAAGCAACATATAAACTGGCAAACTTCTTTACAAAATACAATATTAACACAGCGTTCAAAACATCGAACAATTTAGGGCGGAAACTAAGAACTAACACTAACTCGGAGGATCCATTTAGCAGCCGCGGCGTATACAAACTTACCTACGGATGCCAATATAGTTACATAGGACAAACAGGACGGCAAATAAGAACG
Source organism: Eurosta solidaginis (assembly GCF_040869045.1). Taxonomy (NCBI): domain Eukaryota; kingdom Metazoa; phylum Arthropoda; class Insecta; order Diptera; family Tephritidae; genus Eurosta; species Eurosta solidaginis. The sequence goes on along the minus strand of NC_090321.1, from coordinate 204,845,395 downwards.
AGGTTCAGGGAGAATATTAGAGATTACAACAAAAAAACACGGAATCCAAACATTATGCCAGAGTCTAATTTCGCGAATCACATGGTCGAAAATGAATGCTCCCCAGCAAACATCAATAAAACAGTTAGGGTTCTTCACATACAAACAAAAGGCCGGCGTCTCAATGTACTCGAAAACAAGGAAATCTACAAACAGAAGCATTCGACGGCAGAATAATAAACCAACTGATAAACACAATTTCTGACACAATATTCGAGCCTTGTTTACAAGAAACAAAGTAATCACACAGGTACAACAGACAAACTCACAACAACAAATAAACACAAAACAATTAACGCTCAAAAACAACAAACCCACAAGGAGGTCTAACGACTAAAATCACGGACTTTTACCTGCCTCAGTCGGCCACACAAATCAATCAGTAAAACCCACCCTCGGTTGCGAATGAGCACACAGCACATACACATACCTGAATATACACAAGCATCAATTTTGACAATACCTGTTGACTTACTTAAGAACTATAAATATATGACTAACGCCAACAACAGATCAGAACAAAAATCGACACTGATGATGAAACAACACCGAATCCGGTTTGTCTCGAAACCAAATTTGACAAGAGATGGCGGAAAATCGTTCCAATATCATCATTTATCCACCCTGTCGGAAAATCAACAAAACAAAATAAGTCCTTTTTGATTCCTTTTTGACTGCGAATGTTTTGCTGGGATTAAGCTTTCATTTATGTATGTATGTATTTCCAAAATTCGATAAATTTTAAATAATTTGTTCCAAAGAAATTATTGTCTAAACAAAATAAAACCAACTTCATATCCCAATTGACTTTCAAACATCCGCAATTCACATACGCAACATCCCTAATGTGTCCCTTAAATTTTTATACTCAGCTGAGCAGGGCTCACAAAGTATATTAATTTTGTTCGCATAACAGTACCCGGTAACGGCATAAGCTAATCGAGATAGATATAGACTTCTATATACCAAAATGATCTGGGTGAAAAAATAAATTAATTTAGCCATGTCCGTTAGTCGGTCCCTCTGTCCGTAAGCACGATAACTTGAGTAAATTTTGAGGTATCTAAATGAAATTTGGTATGTAAGTTCCTGGGAACTCATCACAGATCGCTATTTAAATTGAACGAAATCAGATCATAACCACGCCCCCTTTTTAGATATCGAAAATTTCGAAAAACCGAAAAATTGCGAAAACTTATCACTAAAGACGGATAAAGCGATCAAACTTGGTAGGTGGGTTGACTTTACGACGCAGAATAGAAAATTAGTAAAATTCTGGATAATGGACATAGCACCTCCACTTTTAAAAGAAGGTAATTCAAAAGTTTTGCAAGCTGTAATTTGGCAGTTGTTGAAAATGTTATTATGAAATTTGGCAGGAACGTTACTCCTATCACTATATATGTTCCAAATAAAAATTAGCAAAATCGGATGACGAACACGCCCACTTAAAAAAAAATTTTAGTAAAATTTTAACAAAAAATTTTATATCTTTACAGTATATAAGGAAATTATGTCAACATTCAATTCCAGTAAGGATATGGTGCAACAAAATACAAAAATAAAAGAAAATTTAACAATGGGCGTGGCTTCGCACTTTTTCATTTAATTAGTCTAGAATACCTTTAATGCCATAATTCGAACAATAATTTACAAATCCTTGCTTCTATGACGATAACTGTTTTCTGTGAAAATGGGTGAGATCGGTTGAAGCCACGCCCAGTTTTTATGCACAGTCGAGCGTCCTTCCGCTCGGCAGTTAAAATGATAACTTGAGCAAAAATCGACATATCTTTATTAAACTTATTTCACGTACCTATCTAATCTCACTTTATCTTGGTATTAAAAACCGGCGAAATCCGACTATGACCACGCCCACTTTTTCGATATCGAAAATTTCGAAAAATGAAAAAATGCCATAACTCTATCCCAAATACGAAAAAGGGATGAAACGGGGTGATTGGATTGGTTTTTGGACGCCAAATGTAACTTTGGAAAAAACTTTGTAAAATGGGTGTGACACCTACCATATTAAGTAGAAGAAAATGAAAAAGTTCTGCAGGGCGAAATCAAAAGCACTTGCAATCATGGCAGGAATACAATTCATGGTATTATATACCTATATAAATAAATTAGTGGTACCCGACAGATGATGTTCTGGGTAAACCTGGTCCATATTTTGGTCGATATCTTGAAAACGCCTTCACATATACAAATAAGGGACACTCCCTTTCAGAGCCCTCATTAATACCTTTAATTTGATACCCATATCGTACAGAGCCACCCCTGGCCCACCTTTATGACCATAGCTCGAAAAGGCGTCCATCTGTATAACTCAGTCCCACTTCCTTTTAAAATACTCATTAACTCCTTTCTTTTGATACCCATATCGTACAAACACATTCTAGAGCCACCCCTGGTCCACCTCTATGGCGATATCTCGAAAAGGCGTCCACCTATAGAACTAAGGCCCACTCTCTTTTAAAACACTCTTTAGTACCTTTCATTTGATACCCATGTCATACAAACACATTCAGGATTACCCTAGGTTCATTTTCCTACATGATGATTTCCACGTATTTGACAAAATAATGATGAAGGAAAATCGTTCCAAAAAACGTCACCCTTCGTCTACAATTTCGGACTCTTATCGGACTCATAATCAAGAGCGCTTCGAAACTATTTCGGGGGTGATTAAAAAAAAACGATAAGAAAATGCGTTCAAATTTAACCAAATTTTCATATTTAAAAAAAAGATATTCAAATAAAATGAATGGATAGCTGAAGAAGAATAGCAAAGGCAAGTTGCTCCACTTTTTAGTATTACCATTTGTATGTATCCACGAAAAAGACAATTTTGTCTCCAAAGCTCTCAGCTGAGTATGTAATGTTCGGTTACCCTGAACTTAGCCGTCCTCACTTGTTATATTTACATATGCACATGTGAGAAGCTGACCATATTCTTGTCAGTTTGGCTGTTGGGAAGCAGTAGCAAAGAGTTGAAGCTGATGTCTGATAGCTTGAGTTGGAGGAAATTCGGTTGGAAGCTGGGGTAAAAACAGACTTCTCATCACTGTAAGTGATGTGTTTGTTTGATTTTATCATTGTAGCGTTTCTTGTTGCCACTTTTATTACAGTTTTTTTTAAATTTACTTTTACTTCAATACTTTCTTATGATTAATACGTAACTTAAAGCTTTTTCTGCCATTGCCGTTATCAGGTGTAAGAAATAATATTTTTTTGTCATATACATATGTAAGTAGATACAATATTTTGAAATACATGTCCACACAGCCACATATTTACTTGCTTATATGCATAAAATTCAGTTTTTCTCACACTTTCATTTACGACTGTAATGTAAATAGAATGTATGTATGTAACTACAAGTATGGAAAAGTTATAGCTCATAAGAAACTGGAAAACGCCATACTCTCGCCATATGTTATGAAGCTCTACTAAACTCATGTTAATGACATAAATCTCTGATTGTTTTGTCTATGAATTTCAAGTCACGCCTGCTGTTGTAACACTTTCCCTTAGCCTAACAAGTGCTCAAAAACGTAATGAATATTGTGAAGTCGCCGACGGCTTTCGGTAGAAGCAATTGCTCCTTTTTTTCAGACTACGGTTGGCCCCTTCCACTCGTACTCGGAAATTATTAAGACTATCTTTTTCTTAAAGCTGTTGTTGCAGTTGTGCTTGTAACCACAAAATTACTCTGGAGTAGTTTGCGCACGAATCAGGTACGCGTCTGAAACTTTCTGGGCCACCCACTTTGCTTATCTGCTGTTTAAAAGTTGTTTGAATATAAGAATACCCTCTAAAATGAAGGAAATCAGGCGATTGGTTGGGCGAGATGAAAGGCGTCATGCTCGTTGTAAAGCTATCGAGTGGCTGTCCGTCACACATCGTCATACATGACAAATCCAATGAATCCAGTTGTGAGACCAACACTTACAGGGCCTCGCCAACGTGTGCAGCAGCGGAAGACATGTATCTAGCTTTTATGCAGCAGGGAGAAGGAATTATCCCGCAAGAAGAAGCAGAAGTAGATCAGAAGTGCTAGCCTAGCACTGGCCTATATCGCGATAATGTGGAAAAAAACAAAAAAAAAAAAAAACAGCACACTCAAGAAAGCCAAAAGAGGACTAATCCATGCCGTGATCCTTCACACCGATCAGTTTATCATCATTTGCATAAAAAAATATTTATAAACCCCAAGATCAGAACAAATGTTCCAGAGAAAATACTACCACATCAAGACCAGCATGCCTATAGGGCGGGTAGTTCAAAAGACTCTGCACATAAGAGCTGTCTACAGAAATTCAAAGTGCGCTTGGATTCGAGTGAAGATAAGTAGTTTAATACGCTTTCTAAGGCATAGAATGAGCCACGATAGTGTGAATCGTACGCTTGAGAGAAAAGATTTTCACGGGCAAATCATTATAAGCTCTACTTCGTACAAGAATTTGCCAAAACCTTACTTGGAGACGGTATCAACATTACCATTACTCAACAGTCTCGTACGCTTGGTACATATGTGCTCGCTTTACGCATATTCCCAAATGCGGTAGTAGAGGTACTGCTCCAACCAACCTTGACAGAACCGATCAACTTAATCCAGCTTATCAGAGACGACATAAAAAATAATCCAGAAATACATTTTTTCAGAACATTAGTCAGAACCTTTTTTTTCAGAAAGCCAAAATTCAGAAGTCAAAATTCAGAAACAAAGATTCAGAAATCAAAATTCAGAAAATAATCAGACGACAGAAAAAACATTCAATTTTTTTTAAAATTCAGAAAAGTTTATTTATTTCAAAGGAATTATGGATAAAGAAAAAGTAGTACAATATACAATTTTAAATTGATGCGCAATAGAAAGCATGTAATTAATTAAATCTGTTCGCATTTTTCTATTTCAAATGAAATTTGACTTCTAAAAGAAGATTTGACTTCTGTGGAGAGGGTATTTACCTTTTCAATGTCCAAGCCGATGCGGAAATATACTGAGCGCGCTTCAATCTGACTTATTCACTATCCATATAGCAGGAAGACCCTACCGTTTACGGACTGTACCAGTAGTAGGCTAGCAATCTTCCTCGAAAGTCAAGTGACATTGTAGACAATATGGAGTCTACATAATGATGACGGGGAAACGGGATAGATGATAAGATAGGCCGACGTGGCATTTTGTTGCTAAAATGGATGAGATTATTTTACACCTGCGTCATATCTCTAAGCACTGCTATAACTAGGACTCTGGAAACGATTGTGGTTATTCAGCCCTTCTCATATTGAAATTAAGATACATATACAGAAATATAATAATCGCTAGGCATTAAAACAAACTATTGAAGTTTTTGCGGCCCCAATGGAATCGTAATATAATAAGGAAAATCATAGCTTTTCTGAGGAAACTACACTGCCGTAGTAGAAAGAGATTCCTTGGAATTCCTATCTAATCTGTCTGTTTTTTACCTTCTTGTCCCTGATCGCCAAGATTCTTGTTCTTGATCCATCCGTGAACTAAATCTTTGAGTCATGATCAGTATGTGAATTTCCTGTTTCCCGAAGAGTTCTGTCTGCAATGGACATCTCAAAATTCTGTGAGATTTTAAGCTTAGGGGAATGTAGTTGCAATATAAGTATTTCAATTACTTTTCTAAGTAGTGGGGGTACAGATCACCGGTCACGGTCAGTCAGGCAAGACGGTTTCTTTGGAGCTGGTTCCGCGATTTAAGTTATATTTCAGTCGCTGTGACAAAATCACAGATGCGTGAATATCAGTCAACAATAACGTGTTTTCCTTCAAGAAACAACCACAACAGAGTTCCCTAAAATTAAATAAACTACAAAAATTTTTAAATTAAAGTTTCGCAATATTCAATTTATTATACAAACAATTAAATCTACAACGAAATCGCTTACTTCAAAAAAAGGCACGGTATCAGTCTCTAACTTATCTAAGCATTAATGTATCTCTTGCATTTGAAAGCCTACATACTGACGTTCATTACATTTACAGAGAATTCGACATTCAGTTGAGCTGACAATCGCTTCCTTGGCATGCGATTTAGATACCTGCGAAGGGCAAAGGTAAATAGATGGCGTGCCGCGCCCATAAAAACCTCTGACCAAACGTTCACTTGTCCGCTTGTGCGCTTTTGACATCATTCTATTTTAGCTATTTTGTATGCGCATAAATATTATTTGATATCAAATGTGTATATATGTGTGTGCTGCCAATGCATTCACTGGATAGATATTTAGGACAAAGCGTGCTAAAGGGGGCCAGAGTTGATAAAATACCTTTTTTGACTCTTCTATGATAGACAATCAAAGCTTAACCATTTACGATTTCTCAACGTTTGCTGAGTTGTAATTCGCTGTGAAATGTGAAATTTGTTATTGCTAATTCATGTGGCAAAATAGCGAGTAAATTTCACACTTTCTGACTTTACCATGATATGGCAGTTTTCAACGTAAATGTAGCTGCGCGAGATTATTAGCGGTTATATGTAAATCTATATGCTTATAAATGCTCCTATGTATGCACATTAAGGTAGTCCTTAGAAATGAAATAAAAGATTTTCTGCAGTCGCACCTCTCAGAGAGTAAAACCTACGTCAAAAATATCACATATTTTGGCTCCGAACGTAGAAGTTTAAGGTGTTTAGCACATAACATGATATCGATAGTCCGATAATTGCAGATATAACATATAAATTTACGAACCCAGCGGGTTCAAGGGATTGCCAGCGCAATATATAGCTTCTCCAATCCAATTGTCAACCTCAACTATCTGTGAGGAATCCTGTTTTATTAACAGCCGAGGCTCTGGCGATCCCGAACTCCTCATGGATCTAGGGAGTGGGAGGGCGGAATGACCTAGAGGGTCGCATGTGGTCGCAACAAATCGTTCCCGAGATGGTCGGGCTTGGTACGGGAACGTACAGGATCTGCATCCTGCGAAGGACCATCAACATCGATAATATTCTCCAAGGCCTCGGGGAGTGTCCTTATCGCTACAACAACAACAACAACATAAATTTACTTCCCGATTGGAGACGATTAAAGGGTCCTACGCAGGTCTTAAGTAAACTTTTAACAAATATTTTGATTTATTTCTTTTGCATGGAAATAGGAACAGCCAAGAAATTTTCACGTTTGACGATGCATGGTTATTCACGCACAATACACACCGTATATTGAATTTCAATTGATTTTAATAAACGTTTAACTTTGGTTGTTGCCTTTTGTAATGTCACTTTTTTTTAAGAAACATTGCACAATAAATTATTTCTTGGCAAAACCCCCGGCAACTGTGGTTGTTTCCTAAAAATCTATATGTGACCTGGAAAAATCAACCGACCCTATTGTGCAAAAATACCGCTCTTCACTTTTTGAGTGATTCTCATAGGAAATTTAACGCTCTTTCCAATGGAATAAACCGCAGTTTTCTACATTTCTTAGTTTTTTAAAAATCGCATTTAAAGCCAAATCGGAACACAAATACGATTATTTGAAATATTTCGATACATGCGCCACCTACCGGAGTTTTTTTCTTATTATTGCATTGTCATCAGGTTCTGAACTATATGCCGAGTTTCAAGCTTGTAGCTTATCGGGAAGTTAATTATACTCAGCGTGCTTTGCACACAGAGTATATTAACTTTAATTGGATAACGGTTGGTTGTACAGGTATAAAGGAATCGATATAGATATAGACTGCCATATCAAAATCATCAGTATCGAAAAAAAAATTGATTGAGTCATGTCCGTCCGTCCGTCTGTTCGTCTGCCCGTTAACACGATGACTTGAGTAAATTTTTAGGTATCTTGATGAAATTTGGTATATAGGTTCCTGGGTACTCATCTCAGATCGCTATTTAAAATGAACGAAATCGGAATATAACCACGCCCACTTTTGCGATATTGAAAATTTCGAAAAGCCGAAAAAGTGCGATAATTCATTACCAAAGACGGATAAAGCGATGAAACTTGGTAGGTGGGTTGCTCTTATGACGCAGAATAAAAAACTAGTAAAGTATTGAAAAATGGGCGTGGCAGCGCCCACTCTTAAAAGAAGGTAATTTAAAAGTTTTCCAAGCTGTAATTTGGCAGTCGTTGAAGATATCATGATGAAATTTGGCAGGAACATTACTCCCATTACTATATATGCGCTTAATAAAAATTAGCAAAATCAGATAAAGAACACGCCCACTTAAAAAAAAAAATTTTAAGTTAAATTTTAACAAAAAATTTAATATCTTTACATTATAGAGGTAAATTGTGCCAACATTCAACTCCCGTAATGATATGGTGCAACAAAAGACAAAAATAAAAGAAAACTTCAAAATGGGCGTGGCTCCGCCCTTTTTCAGTTAATTTGCCTAGAATACTTTTAATGCCATAAATCGAACAACAATTTACCAATCCTTGTGAAATTTTGTAGGGCCATAGATTCTATGACGATAACTATTTGCTGTGAAAATGGGCGAAATCGGTTGAAGCCACGCCCAGTTTTTATACACAGCCGGCCGTCTGTTCTTCCCTTCCGCCATTAACACGATAACTTGAGCAAAAATCGATATATCTTTACTAAACTTAGTTCACGTACTTATCTGAACTCGCTTTATCTTGGTATAAAAATCGGCCGAAATCCGACTATGACCACGCTCACTTTTTCGATATCGAAAATAACGAAAAATGAAAAAATTCCATAAATATGAAAAAAGGGATGAAACTTGGCAATTGGATTGGTTTATTGACGCAAAATATAACTTAAGGAAAAACTTTGTAAGATGGGTGTGACATTTAGCATATTAAGTAGAAGAAAATGAAAAAGTTCTGCAGGGCGAAATCAAAAGCCCTTAGAATCTTGGCAGGAACACTGTTCGTGTTATTACATATATAAATAAATTAGCGGTACCCGACAGATGATGTGCTGGGTCACCCTGGTCCACATTTTGGTCGATATCTCGAAAATGCCTTCACATATAAACCTAAGAGCGACTCCCTTTTAAAACCCTCATTAATATCTTTAATTTGATACCCATATCGCACAAACGCATTCTCGAGTTACCGCTGGTCCACCTTTATGGCGATATCTCGAAAAGGCCTGCACCTATAGATCTAAGGCCCAGTTTCTCTTAAAATACTCATTAGCACCTTTCATTTGATACCCATATCGTACAAACACATTCTAGAGTCACTCCTGGTCCATCTTTATGGCGATATCTCGAAAAGGCGTATATCTATAGAACTAAGGCCCACTCCCTTTTAAAATACTCATCAGCACCTTTCGTTTGATAGCCATATCACACAAGCACATGGTCCACCTTTATGGCGATATCCCGAAATGACGTCCACCTATAGAACTATGGCCCACCCCTTTTAAAATACTCTTTAATACCTTCCATTTGAAACCCATGTCATACAAACACATTCCAGGGTTACCCTAGGTTCACTTTCCTACATGGTGATTTTCCCTTTTTTGTCTCCACAGATCTCAGCTGAGTATGTAATATTCGGTTACACCCGAACTTAGCCTTCCTTACTTGTTAAATTTTAATTACAAAATTCGTTCACAACGGCCAGCCGCTACACAGACAAGCTAAACAAAAACTTTAAACGCGTTTTTCTCGAAAACTTGATTTCGCACAATAGGGTCATTTCATGATTCCAGGTGACATATAAAATCGTAGTAGACATTTTTTAAGAGTTGCGTGCTGCATAAGAAAATTTGAGAAAAGAAACTTTTCTTAGGCATTTCTCGAGTGTCATTTTGTAATGATATTTTGGTTTTCTTTAGATCGCACACGGCTATTAAGACGCGTTGTGCTAGCATTCAGCTCAGATTGCCCCATAAAGGCTGAATGAATTTAAAACTATATTTTAATCACTGTTCGACACGCGCAAACCGTTTCCAATCGCGACCAAAACTTCTATGTAGTATTTTAGGCCAGAAAATATATGTTATTTTATAAGGAAGGACCGCCCTTATGCATATACAAATTGAGGTATCTAACTGCTGATTTTGAGTTGATAAATAGAGAAAATGTGCCAGTTGTCAGATAAGTGTACAGAATGCGCAGAATGTCGGCGATGTTTGTATATACAAATCACGGCAGAGTTTTTATCAATTTATCTGGACCAGTTACTGAAATATGATACTGTAACGAATATTCACATCACTAAATAAATGCACAACAACAAAAACCTTAAAGAAAGCTAAATAAACACAATAATCATCATGTACACACATACATACAAGCAGCAGAGAGATACTCACACACGCATATCATCATCACACGCATATGGTTACACACTACAAATATACGCGCGTATGGCTGCTGACAAGTTAGAGAATTCTAGAAGAAGAAACGTGTAGACATTTGGGCAGAGAGTATAATGGCAGCAAAAGCTGAGTAATCAAAAATCAGTTTGAGTTACACACGCTATTGGTTGAGAAGTATAAGTGTTCTTGTGAAGTACTTTCAAAGTAGTCTAATAAAGACTATTTTGCATTATTGAATATTGGATTTATTTATTCAACAGTTTAGCGAACGTTAGTAGAAGGTGTAAAATAAGCGGGGTTTCACTAAATTCGCTACAGTTGGTGTCAGAAGAGGAATTGTTGGATAAATACCGAAGATTTAGAATACAACTTGGACATGGCAAAGTGGAGTGAATTGAAGATCCAGCAACTGAAGAAGGCGTTGGAGAGCCGTGGATTGAATACAACCGGCAATAAACTTCAACTGCAAACACGACTAAGTGAAGTTGGAAGGAATCCACATTGATGAACACACTTTTTATCCTGATGTGGAAGAGTCAGCGACAAAAGATAGAGACTCCGAATCCACTGACAAGTGTTGACACTGACGCGATACTAGCAGTGCTGAAGCAAATACCATCACAGATGGAATCCCAAGAGACACGAATAACATCTAAGATTGAAGCTCAAGAGACTCGTATTTCCGAAATGTCGGCACAAATTTCAGCACAGATATCATCTCAGGTCTCTACACAACTAGAAGAGCAGGAAGTCCACATATCACCTAAACTTGAAGCGCATAAGAAATAAATAAACTTAAGGCGCGATAACCTCCGAAGAGGTCTAAGGCCGAGCTTCTCTTCCAATTTGCGTCGTGCTCCTCTTGATTTTCTCTACAAATTGGTCGGACGGGACCTACATATTTTATACCAACTCCGAACGGCATCTGCAAGGCAGATGAGTTTTCACTGAGAGCTTTTCATGGCAGAAATACACCCGGAGCGCTTGCCAAACACTGCCGAGGGGCGACCCCGCTTAGAAAAATTTTCTTCTAGTGGAAAAACAGTATTTCTAAAATTTGTATGTTGCTTTGCCCGGGGTGTCAACCCAGGGCATACGGTGTGGTAGGCGGAGCACGCTACCATCACACCACGGTGGCCGCCAATGGAAGAAAGAAGCACATATGGAAGAAAAACAAACCCAGTTTCATGAAGGCTTCAGTGGTCGACAGGATAAAATGGAGGCAGAGATGGATGCTTTGAAAGATAGGATCCAGGAATTACAATTGAACCGCCCAGTCACTTCAACGTCTAATCCGAAGGTAAAAACTACATCCTATGATGGTTCTGTTCCTTTCCAGGTATTCAAGCTTCAGTTTGAGAAGACGTCAGCAGTGAACAACTGAAATGCTGAAGATAAAGTTGCTGCACTGTTCGTGGCATTGAAAGGGCCTGCAGCTGAAATCTTGCAGGAAATTCCATAGAACGAACGCAACAACTATGACACATTGATGAGCGCTCTAGAGATGCTATACGGAAGCGAACACAGGAAACAGATATACCAAATTGAGTTGCAAAACCATTACCAAAAAGCTAATGAGACTTTGCAAGGGTTTTCTTCGGATGTTGAAAGGTTGGCTCATTTGGCAAATGCGAACGCACCCGTGGAACACCGAGAGGGTAAAAATCCAGAGTTTTATAAATGGCATATGGGACGTGGAAACGAAGCGAGCGACATATGCAAACCCAAAACCCACATTCGCAGAAACGGTATCACATGCATTGACTCAGGAAACTGCGTCCCTATTGAGGAAACCAGCATACAAGGCTCATCGTGTGGAAGTAGAAAGACCAGAGTGGGTAGACACAATTTTGGAAGGATTGAAGGGTACGCAGCAGAAGAATAATGATGCAGTCAAATGCTTAAATGTGGAAAGCCAGGATACATTGCGCGTTATTGCAACAGCAACCCTAACAGTTCCAAAAATGTGGGTGGTCGTAAACGCAGAGCTGAATGAGATGAGCAAATCTCCAAGACCAATCAATCGTTTATCTAAAGGGAGTCAGCCGCAAGGGGCGACAGATGGCTCCCTCAATTGAATGCCCCATAATCTCTATTTCACAAATTGGAAGAAGGTCACACAATCTTACTGTTGGAGGACATGTGGATGGAAAGGAACGTTTAATGACTGCAGATACGAGTGCATCTCATTCCATTATTCCAGCGGATTTAGTCAACAAGAAGATAAGACCATTGCATGGAGCAAGATGGCGTACGGCCACTGGAGAAGACACCACGGTTCTAGGAGAAGTATCCTGTGAAGTCGCAATTGGGAACATCACGGTAGTACACAATTTTATAGTGGCAGATATTGTTGATGAAATCATAATTGGAGTGAACTTCTTAATCGACCAAGGCATCAAGACCGACATGCAAAGCAAGACGATGCGATATAAGAACATGCATGTACCACTTAATTTCAGCTACGAGAAAGACTACAGCAGTAAACGAGTGTTGGTGGAAGAGTCAGCAAATACCACCAAAATTAGAAGCAGTCATCTGGGCAAAGGTTGATGGAGATTGTGGGACGAACAAATTGTGGGTTGTCGAAACAGCAAACAAATCAACACCGAACGTACTTCTAGGAAAAGCCTGGCTATAACAAAACAAGATGGACGTATCCCGGTAAAAGTACTCAATGAGTTCAAGTCACCACTCAAACTGACCAGAGTAGCTATATTGGGAAGATGCCAAGAGTTAGTTATTAATTGTGAACAGCTCCAGGAACAAGTTTCAACTAGCAAGACTAATCTTTCAAACGACATCACGGTACTAGAGGAAGATCATCAGAGTAAGGCAAAGCAACTGCTCCTAAAGTACGCAAACATATTTGACCAGGATGGTTCCAAACCAGGCCGCACTAATGTTGTGAAACATCAAATTGACACTGGAAACGCGAGGCCGATACGTCAAGCTCCTCGTAGTGTTCCACTGGCGAAGAGGGAAGTTGTGAGCCAAATTGTACAAGAAATGAGCAACAGCAGCGTCGTCAAACCATCAGCTAGTCCATGGAGCTCATCTGTGGTACTTGTGAAGAAGAAGGATGGGAAAATGAGGTTTTGCGTGGACTACCGCAAGTTGAACGACGGCACGAAAATAGCTACCCATTGCCAAGGATTGACGATACCCTGGACTAGTTATCTGGTACGAAATGATTTTCCACACTGGACTTGAAAAGCGGCTACTGGCAAGTGGAAGTGAAAGAGGAAGACGAAGAGAAAACAGCCTTCAGTGTCGGTGATGGTCTTTGGTAATTTACAGTGATGCCTTTTGGACTATGTAATGCAACAGCTACTTTTGAAAGACTCATGGATCAGGTACTGAAAGGACTACATCGGAAAACATGCTTAGTGTACCTAGATGACATCATCGTATTGGGAAAGAACTTCGAAGATCATCTGAAAAATTTGGAGGAGGTTTTCCAAAGAATAGCTGGTGCTTGTCTGAAACTTAGTCCCAAAAAATGTTCTCTCTTCAAGAAGCAAGTTAGTTACTTGGGTCATAAAGTAACAACAGAGGACATCTGCACCGCGAATGAAAAGATAGAAGCAGTAAAGGATTGGCCAAGACCACAGAATCTTCATGAGTTAAGAAGTTTCCTTGAGATGTGCACATATTACCGCCGATTTGTACCAAAAAGAAGTTTTTTGTCATTCATTCCTCACTTTAACAGTTAAAAGATTGAAATTTCACAGGATAATTTCATATAAGGCATAGATTGTTGCCTAAAACATTTTAAAGATCGGTCATATATATAATATATTCTCAAAGACAGATATTTCAGATAAAATGTTTAACGTAATTTCTTCCTCATTTGAACAGCTAGAAGTTTCAACTTTTTCCATATGCTCACTAATACGGCATATATTATTGGCTGAAAAAATCGTTAAGGTGAGTCATTTATATCGTCCGTCCCAAAGAAGACGAACACGTTTCACTTGTTCGCTTTGAAGACTAACACAGTTTATCACGGAAAGCTTAAGTTCAGATTTAGAAAGGTCGTGCGAATAATTTTGCAAAGTTATGCAAAAAATATGTTGTTATATATTAAATAAATATCTCGGAAACCATAGGTGGTATATAAAAACTTTAACACTCAATCTTTGTGTGACAAAGTTTTCGGCATATCCAAAGACAGTCACATTATTACTTGTTTTTTATGTATTCTGTTTTTCCTTTGGCAGAAGATATTGTCACATCACACATAGTAAAAGATAAATAATCAATGAATTGATGATGTCGTTTCGGCTTTAGTGTGATTACCATGATTTTCGCTGGTTCTACAGGGTGCTGAAAAAAATTTTTTTTTTTTTTAATTTTTGAAACCCCTATTACTGGACAGGGATGTCAGTACGTCTAACTAAAGACATGATGGCCAGGAGTGGAGCTTGTAACCACTTAGCCACATTCGTTTAACGTAAACACATTTTTTTACATTTTTTGCCATACAAAAATTGTGATAGTCTCTCTCTAACAAAGCAAAAATTTTTGCAAAGTCATAACAGAATTTCCTACAGGTCTTCGTAAGTCAATTGTTTCACAGCTTGAAGCGCTCCTATCTGATGTCATAACTATGTTAGTTTTATATTTAGGCTCCTTCAAACACATTGGCCCATAATCATAGTCGCTGACTAAAATACTCTTTAGTTAAAATCTTGCCTAAATGAAAAATGGGATTTAAAATTTTGGTCTGTCGTAGACATATTAAACACAGTTTTCAGCTAAAATAAGCATGGACAGGGTAACCGCATGAAAAAAATTTATTGATTGGCTTATAACCGTGACTCCACGTATAAAAATGTTAATTTTTTACTTGACAAAAACTCTTACAATACCACAAAACTTGTTAAAGGAGTACCTGAAAACGCGTTATGATCATAAAGAAAAGTTTTTGCATTAAAACAAATGTGACGGCCAAAATAATGCAAACCTTAAATGTTAAGTGGCATTAACCGTTAAAACCGTTTAATTTAATTGACCCGAAACCGAAAAGGGATATCTCTAACCTCGATACTAATAGGTATTCAGGACATTCAATGATAATCAGGTTAAATCAAAGGTTAGGTTAGGTTTGTCTTCGCAAAGTCAGCATAAATAAAGGGAGATTAGTATCGTTTTCCATAGGAAAGAAGTGACCTAGAATGTTGAGCCATTGTACATTGACCTCCAAAGTGTAAGTCCCTTTTACATTAGAAAATCATTGAACTCAAGTCGATCATGACACAGACTAAGAGGGCGATAAAGTGGGGAAGTAGTTCAGCAGCGCCCGTACCAAGCAATTCTTAAAATTTTTGTTGCTAATTCTTGTTGTATTCCGTGTTTTATTTCACACTTTCTTTTAAGAGGAATTGGCAAATGTAAAGGGGAATAAAAGACACAAAAGGAAATACCAGCAGAATTTAATTCAAGAATTCTGTAATGTAATTCAATAATTAGAAGTCGGAAATAAGAAATTGTTCTTTTATTAATAGATATTCTCAAAAAACTGAATAATTACCCTCAAGCGGCTGCGAAACTGGTGAAAATTGTATCAGCGAAAAACGCCTTTTTAGTTAATTCTTTTCTGTGTAGAATAATATTACTAAAATTACATCAACCACGTGAAAGTCTTATACTTTTTTTTTTGCAAAAATATCTTGACAGAGTATTACTTTACCGCCTTCGGATTATTGCTTCCGAAATTAAAACGCGTCATTTGACACCTCTCCCGAAATTTTTTGACATGTATTCATTTATTTCTAAATTTAATGCTAAATTCAGTATAGGATGCTACTTTTTCCTCAAAAGGTATTAAAATATCAAAACTCACAAATATGTTTGAAAGCGGAATAGTCTTAATTAAAGATTTCCCGTATGTGGAGCCAAGTAACCATCACACATTTTAAGATGGTGTAATTTCGTCACAAACATATTAATACGCATTCTAGGTATAACAAATTAGCTCCTGACGTATATTTGTTTGTCGGGGAAGCCTTTATTCACTTCCATTTAAGTTCATCGCGTTTAAATAGCAAATTGTTTAATTTCTCGCAACTTTGACAGCAGACCACCAACTTAAAACGTATTTTAAAAAATTAAAATCGGGCTCATGTTATTTTAAATTTAAAATACTTTTTTAGAAATAAAATAGTGTTTAAGCTGACTATAGAAGACTTAAAATGAAATTTATTTTAGAACCATGTTTAAACCATTAAAACTCTATATTATTTCGACTATGATTACGAGCCTGGCCTACTTATAGTATTTCGGTAAAAATTGAAACAAAGTCTTTTCTTGTAGGCCTTATATTAAAGTTGTGGACTTTTACTTTTATACATAATTTTTATGACCAGATTTAGTCCAAAGCCTTTTCTCTACTACATAGCATACTTTATTTAGTAATCATTTTTACTTGTCAAAGTTAAGGTTTAAATGCCTGCATTTTTCAATAAAAAAATACCCTTTGAGCTCGCAGTTTACTGCCTTTTTAACTTTTATTGCTTGACTTTTACATATTTATATATATGTAAGTTGGTATGTGCATTAGCATTACAGTCTATACATATACTCAAATTTACTTTCACACTCATCAACAAATAATGATGACACTCAAAAGCAAATGTATTACATTCAAACACATATTATTAGACCGACACACATAACTTCATTAACACACACATCCACAATTACAAGAACGAAAAGTTGCAGACACCAAAATTGTAGTGCTAATTAGACCCGCATTCAAGTAAATTTTACATTTATTTTTTATTTTTAGGTAGGTTTCCTCATAGGCCGATTAATGCACACAAACGCAGCACAATAAATATTAAGGATATTCACAAAGTTGAGCAAAACGGCAAAGTTTTAATAAATCGTATAAAAGTGGTTAGAGATCGAAAATTTTTATCATTGTTTTCTGAATGCATCATCTATTTTGTTTCATATAGAAAGGAGGCTCCCTAGCAACATTTTAGGTACCGGTTATTTAAAAAAAAACTTGCTTAATTTAGGGTAAGTTAAAAAAAAAGTTTACTTTTTAAGAACCGGTTCCTTTTTCCGATTCAGTTTCATTTTAAAAACGGGTTTTTTTAATATATGGTTACTTTTTACGAACTAGTTACTTCTGAGGATCCGGTTACATTTTATAAACGGTTACTTATAAGAAACCGATTATTTTTTACAAACCGGTTACTTTTTAAGAACCAATTGCTTTTTCATCTCTATTTCAAAAACATACCCAGAGTTGTATGTAGTACGCATAGAATTATTTCTAGTATATTCAAATTTGCATAAGAAAGTCAAATATAAAATGTCCAACCTTAAACGACAAAGAGCTTTTGACAAACTAATTAACTAAATTAAGTACAAACTATTTTCACATTCCTATTAACTTAATATTTTCATGCTTTTATGAATGAGTAACATTTTGTTTGTAACATTTATGGCTCGGAATCATGGACGATGTAGAGGAGATGGAATGGCCCATGGAGTATATGAAGGAAAAGAGTTGCGGAAGCTTTTTGTCCATAGAATTTATATAGGGTTCGTTAGGAGCTTTCAAGATCACATGACGAGGCAATGCTGTCAATATTGGATCACGATCCATATTGGTGGATTTAAAAATTTCTAGATATTTTGCAATCCGGACGACGATCCGCCAGTATTTCCATCAATATTTCATGCTACACAGCTAAACGTTCAGCATGAAATACTGACGGATCATAGTCCGGATAACAAAATATCTAGAAATTTTGAAATCCATCAATATGGGTCACGATCCAATATTTGCAGCACTGCCCCATCGTGTAACATTCGTATTAGGAAAACTTCAACTACTGCTGCAGACAAAATCCATTTGAGGAAGAGTTTTTTCTTAAAACCCCCTAATAAATTTATTTTATTTTTAATTTAAAAAAAATCCTCAATTTAAAGGAGCAAAGCTTTTTACTTTTATACAGACTATGGGATTTGCACAGAAAATACTTGTGGAGCTTGAAAACGGATTTGCCAAGGGCTCGGCAAGAAGCGTCACTGATTAAAATATGTAGGTACATATGTTAAACGAGAAAACCGATATATCTATGTATAATTGCAAGTATTTTTGCAAATATGCAAATGATCATACAAATGTTTGTTTTGTCTTTGTATTTGTAAAGTAAACACAATAAATGCATTTAAATAGGGAATGATGTAATACTTAAATGCATATGCTATTATATTTTGTGAGCCTATGATAAGAATATTAGGAGAAAATATATATATATATATGTACATAAATATATACTAGTATCTCAAAAGATATATTGATGTTATTGGAAAGAAAAAATCAATAATTTTAAATATATCTCAGTAACTAATTCCTAAAAAAATAATTACTCGAAATAACTTATCTTGTATGATGTATATTGGAACGATTTTTTGTCATTCCTTTGTCAAATTTGGTTTTCAGACAAACCGGTTTCGGCGTTGTGCCATCGTCTGTGTCGATTTTCGTTCTGATCTGTTGTTGTCGTTTGTCCTGTATTTATAGTTCGTAGGTACCTCAACAAGCAGCATGGAAATATAAAATTTATAATGGAAACCGGAAAAGACTGAGGCATCAACTATCTAGACCTCAGGATAAATAGCCAAGAAGAAGCCAAAAGATTTAACTATGATATATATAGAAAGCCAACGGCCCCCGACACAATAATACACAATACCTCAAATCACCCCCAACAGCATAAAAATGCAGCATTAAGACATTTGATACATAGACTTGAAAGAACACCCCTTACACAAGAGGCATATAAGAGAGAGCTTGAGGTCATATATAATATCGCTGCAAACAACGGATATAAAAAAGCACTAGTAGATAAGCTCAGAAGGATAAATGGAGAATCAAAAAGAAATAATGAGAAGGAAAATAATAGCTAGACGACTATGACATATACTGGAAAAGCAAATTTTAAATTGGCAAACTTCTTTAAAGAATACAACATTAACACAGCATTCAAAACATCGAACAATCTAAGGCGAAAACTAAGAAATGAAATTAACTCAGAGTATCCGTTTAGCAGCCACGGGGTATACAAGCTTACCTGCCAGCAAATTTGCATAGGACAAACAGGACGGCAAATAAGAACGAGGTTGAGAGAACATATTAGAGGTTACAACAAAAAAAATACGGAATCCAAACATTATACCCGAGTCTAACTTCGCGAATCACATTGTCGAGAATGAATGTTCCCCAACAAACATCAATAAAACAGTTAGGGTTCTCCACATACAAGCAAAAGGCTGACGTCTCAACGTACTCGAAAACATGGAAAACTACAAACAGAAAACATTCGACGGTAGAATAATAAACGAACAGATAAACACAATTTCTGACACAATATTCGAGCCTTTAAAACTTGTTTACAAGAAACAAAGTAATCACACAGGTACAATACACAAACACACAACAACAAATAAACACAAAACAACAAACCCACAAAGAAGGTTAAAAGACTAAAATCACGGATTTTTACCTACCCCAGTCAGCCACACAAATCGATTAGTAAACCACCGTCGGTTCTGAATGAACACACAGCACATACACATAACTAAATATACACAAGTATCAATTTTGACAATACCTGCTCATGTACCTACGAACTATAAATACAGGACAAACGACAACAACAGATCAGAACGAAAATCGACACTGATGATAAAGCAAAGTCTAACACTTTAATAAGAAGTAATCTTAGACACTACTGCACGTATTGGGCAACAATTTTCTTAAACAAAGATAGCTACTTGAAATAAAAATTGAGCTCAACTCCAGCAGTAAGATCCAAAAGGTGAATATGAAGGATTACAGTGAAACTTGTAACCTATTTGCCTAACGCCACTCACACGTAGAAGGAGTCAACTTAGAACATTGTATCGTAAAAATCGTTGATACATAAATATGTCTTTTTACATTCGATGGCGTATCAGCAGAATTTCAATAGATCATCAAAGAATTGGTCTTTTCATTAGTCAATTTTTGCCAGGCTAACGCTCAGTGGCGTAGCTACCTTGGGTGGCACCCGGTGCGGAAGTTGGTGGTGTCACCCCATCGAAAGTAAAAAGAAATAAATTGTATATGATAAAGGTCATGGATCATTTATTATTTATAATATTGAAGAAATAACAAAAAACAATAATAAATAAGACAGTAAAGGAATTTTCATACAATTAAAATTTCTTCTTTCTAGCTTTGTCAGCTGCAAACTCAGCAATTACTTCATCGAAATTTATATTTTGTATTGCCTCGTATTCGGCGGCTAATATACCAAGACTGCTAAGCCGCGATTGGGTCATTGTTGCACGCAAATAGTTTTTATTAATTTTAATTTACTGAAACTTCTCTCACATGAAGCTACGGATACGCAAACTATCATAAACAATTTCAGTGCAATCATAAGATTAGGAAGAGATTCTGTAAAATCCCACTATACAATAAACTTTAAAAAATCTAGAGACACCCAGTCAGTAACAGTAACATTAGCTGCTTTTAAGTGTATTCGTTTATTCTTGGTAAAAATCAGTAAATTTAGATGTAGCTAATTTCAGTTCTTAAGTATTCGCCAAAAGCAAAGCATTAGTTTGTACGATCTCGAACAATGAAGCTATATCTTGAAAAGATTTCGATCTTGTTTGGAGTTCAACTCTGATTCGGTCAAGGCATTCCAACATATCTTTTTGAAGTTCCTCTTTCAGTGTGAGTTCTGCATCGCTGGCCATCTCACCAACCATCAGTTTTTTACGCCGAAGTCTTTTTCTGTTGGAATATCGTAGTCTTCTGTTTTTTCTAGCAATCTCTATTGCCTCTTCCACAATGTGATCCCGTTTTTCTTCAATATAAAAGGAAGTGCCTCTATTTTTATAGCAGCTTCGTCAACAGTGAAGCCTTTACTTTGCAATGCAATCTGTGCAGCATTTATTTCCCGAAGAACATCATACCTGAAGAAAAGAAAACATAAAAAAGTGAATTTGTAGACAGCAGGCATGAGGTTTTGTGCAGCAGCTCTGTCTACATTTTCTCGTCCCACACAAAACTCCTCAATTGCGTCTACAAGTCCATCAAAGTTCTCTGCTAGTGCTTTTACTCTACGGTAATGAGCACTCCAACGCGTTGTTGAGAGTCTTTTAACAGATAATTTGCTGTGTTTCATAGCACTTCCCAACGGCTAGTAAAGGCGGAAAAAAAGAAAAAATCGTCTCTACCGTTCCAAGAAATGTAACGCATGATACATTTTGGGCAAACGACTGTTGACCACACAAATTAATCGAGTGATCAATACAACCAATAAAAATTGCTTTATTGTTTTTTTGTTTTAATAATGGACTGTACTCCTCCGTGCACACCGCTCATAACAGCAGCATTGTCATAGCCTTGGGAACGACACATCGTAATATCTAAATCGCCTGTCTTAAGCTTGTCAAGAATTTCATCGCTTAGTTCAGCAGCTTTTTTTCCTTGCAAAGGAAAAAATCCAAGGAATGCTTCTTTGACTTCCACTTTCCTGTTTTCTATTTTCACATAACGAATCACTTCAGACATTTGGTCAATATGTCAAATGTCAGGTGTGCTATCAAACGTGATACCAAAATATTTCGCTGATTTAATTTCGTAGACAAGCTTAGTTTTCACATGGTTTGATAGAACATTAATGAATTCGTTCTGTATATCTGGTAACAAATATGATACTTTTGAAGTTTTATGTTCCTCCAATTTCGTCATGTGTTCTTTCAACACTACATCATACTTTGAGAAGAGTTTTACTAATTCCAAAAAATTGCCTTTGTTTTTAGAGTCTTGTCCTTCATAATGTCCACGAAACGCCAAGTTTTGTTTAGCCAGAAATAAAGTTATATCCAGTAATCTAGTCAAAAGATGCTTCCACTTCTTTTTTTCTATATCCATCAATTGCAAAGCTGCATCATCTATTGTTTTATTCAATTTTAGTCTCATTTCTAAAGATTTTCATTTCTCAAGATTTCCTAGATGTTCATTTGAACATTCGTGGTCAGCTACGTTTGGATTTAATTTCCGCCACTTTTGAAATCCAGTCGTGAATGTCCCCGCATTGGCATTTTTGGCCACATCAAATAAACGACAGCAGAAGCAGTACAGGTTATTAGAGCTGATGGAAAAAACCATCCATGATCGTAGGATTTTTTCACCATTAGGCATATCTTTATAAAACCACTCTTTTGAGAGATGACGAGCGTCACCTTTTATTTTGGTTCCGTGTCTAGAAACAGTATCAAATGGTCCTTTTTTGTTTTGGAAATATTCACTTCGTTTTTTTATTATTTCAAATCGAACATTGTAAGTTACAGGAATATTCCATTCTGACATATCATTTAATTGAGGAAATGGTTCATTGGTAGCAATAATAGTATTGCTGCTATTATTTTCAGCATCTTCTTTGTTTGTGTTAATTAATTATATACTATCAATGTTGCTTCCTGAAGATGAGCTGATATTATCTAAATCATCTCTTGCATTTTCATTAAGGTGAAAATCAATTTCTTTTGATGAACTTGGGCTGCCATCAGTTTTTGTAACATACTTAAAAATCTATCCAGACATACTCTGAGCTACATCCCGTCTAGCCTGTTTGGCTTTCCTTTGCGGAAATCACCTTTTTCTTTTGGATGTATGCACTCCCCGGGGCTTTTTTCACTTGATGTTTGTTTCTTACACTAAAACAAGAAGCCAGTTATTATAGTATATAATGTGAGCGTAATTTCTCATAAACTATTTAAGCAATATGAAGCGAATTTACTAAACACTTTATTAAAGGAAATAGAAATTAATTAATTAGATTAATTAGTAAAATTATTCGTATAACAAGATTAGTAAAATACTTTATATTGCCAGTCCATACGTACTCACTCAAAAATTACTGATATGACATTAGCCATTTTTGCATAATCCTATAGGCTATAGGTTTCATCCATAGAAGTACTAGGAAATTAATTCAATTTTAAAATTATCTTACCTGTAAAATACTCGATATGAATCAATCAATATTTTTAATATTCACAAAACATCATTTAGGTTTCTAAAATATATTTTTTTTCTTTTTATTATCTATCACTACGGAATAATACACGTTTAACAATTCACGCCAACCAAATACAACACAATTCACGAAACAAATGAGCAATGTTTCAACTGAGACGACAATTATCGCGAGTAAGGGACGGGGAATCCCCCACGACAGCGTCAGACTCTTTTGCGGGAATCCCCGAATTATACATAGAGCTGAGCTAGTGCTAGTGAGGGAATCTTAGAAAAAGACGTTTTTGTGCTAGCAATTTTTTTTTTGGTGGGTGTCACCCCAAAAAACGTGACACCCGGTGCGGCCCGCCCCCGCCGCCCCCTCCCTTTACTACGTCACTGCTAACGCTGTAACTTGAAGAAGTCGCTGCGTAAGCATAATAGGGAGTCTCTCTTTGCCTAGCAAACTGTGCACAGATTGCACGGAATGCATGAATGGAATAGATTGTAAAGCTACTGCAACAAAATGCACGCAAAAGCCCTTAGCAATTATTTTAAATAATTTTTCTTCGTATTTAGTTATGTTCTATGCCAATTGGTATACCTTGCAAGACGAAGTTAATTCCCCTAATATTTCGATATCGTATTTTGCTTAACAATGGTTGCAGTAATGATTGGCAGAATGGTTTTGGTCTTACCAAGAAATAGAATTAATCTTAAACGTTCCTTCCATATGCAACAAAAACACTTTTCTGAACTATCGAGACAAAGTCCTGGTATAGAAGAAAATCCAGCTATGTTTTGAATTAGCACAGACCGCTACGCAAAGCCAAGCAATACAACTTCCGGTAGCGATAATCGATTAGGCAATAAGTTGGGCTGGTAAAAGTACTGTCACACAATTAACAAATTTTAAGTGTATTTAAAGTTGTATATATCTTTTGCACAAACTGAAACCCACTTCAAAATATATCTCTCAGCAAACTTCCTATGTAGATATGGTAGATCAGGCAAGATATATAAATATACTTACATGTCATATTTAAAGAATAATCTACTTAAAGAAATATCCGGTGAATAAAAAATCATATCTTTTTATCTTCATAGGTTCACGACTGGGCCACCGACTTCTGTGACGGTACCTGCCTCTGTGCATTGGTCGAAAATTTACAAACACGTCCACTCAAGCCATCATGGAATCGACGTCCAGCAAATCAACATCATTACCTGGAAAATGCAACCACAGCATTAAATGCTATCGAGAAGGATCACATCAAACTTGTCAATATCGGCAATGTGGATATCGTCAATGGCAATGTAAAACTCATTTTAGGTCTCATTTGGTCGCTGATTGTACGCTATCAAATCGGACGCAGCAAATTTCCACCACGCAAACTAATGCTTGCATGGCTACAAGCGGCATTACCTGAATGCAAAATTAATAATTTAACCACAGATTGGAATAGTGGTGTAAATTTGGCTGCCCTGCTGGATTATTGTCAGCCAGGATTGTTTCCACATTGGCGTTCGATAGATCCTAGTCAAAGTGTGCGCAATTGTACGAATGCCATGAATTTGGCGCAAAGTGAATTCGGTGTGCCAAAAGTATTGGAACCAGAATATTTAGCGTCGCCATGGTTGGATGAGTTATCAGGAATGACATACTTGTCGTACTTTATGAAACCGGGTGGACCGGGCTATAATGCAACATTGCGTTGGGTTAATACGCAAACCAAGGAAACTGTTAAGAATTTTACGGTAAGTTTTTAAAGAGATAGAGTTTTAGTGTGAGAAAAAATATATATGAAATTAATATTCCTTTTTCCTACAGACCGATTGGAATGATGGTCGCGTCATGTGCGAGATCATCAAAGGGCTTGGCGGTCCAGCTCCAGCGCCCGAAAAATTGAGCGCTGATCCTTTTCACTATGAAAATAACATACGCAAAGCAGTCGAAGCGGGTCAACGTCTCGGTGTGCAACCAATACTTACACCCAAAGATATGGCTAATCCGGAGGTCGAACATTTGGGAATAATGGCTTATGCGGCGCACTTGCAATGGGTACCACCACGACCACCGCTATCTGACCTCATCAATGTGCTAATGGAAAGCAGTTCGGGGCGTGTTGGAGAGCCGGTAAGTCTAAGTAAAATGCATCAAAGCTCGAGAGCCAGCGTTATTTAAAACAACCTCAATTTCAGACACATTTCCGCATCGACGTGCTTTCACGCGATATCAGCTTGAGCTCGGTGAAAGCGTTTGTAGTACCACCAACCGGTCACGCACAGCAAGTACGTCTCAATGCGCACGGCGAAGGCGTTTTCATACCCGAACGCTATGGCATGCATGAAATTGTCGTAGAGATTGGTGAGGATAGTTTGGGTGGTCATTACTTCCGTGTATTACCGCGTTTCATACAGGTAGCGCCACCTGGTATGGCTCCATGCGCACTCGGCAGTCTTGTCGAAGTGCTCGTAAATGCAACTGGCGCACCAAAAACCGAAGATATACTCGTCACTGCAGTCTCACCTACAGGCATATCACACAATTGCCCATTGAAAAAGGTCGACGAAGGACACAGTGCCATATTCAAACCGGACGAGGCGGGTATTTGGGAAATTGCTATCACCTATCAGGGACGTCATATACAAGGTGGCCCATTCACTTGTGCCGTCTTCGATGCCAGCGGCGTTTCGGTGCATGGTTTAGATGGCGCTATGCCATTGCGTGCACACTCATTTGAGGTTGATGCGCGTGGTGTAGGCGTCACTGGTGAATTACATGTTGACATCGTACACGATAAACATTCACTTGTGTGCTCAGTTGAGAAGATTGTTGAGAATAAGTATCGGGTTACGTTTATGCCGCGCCAAAATGGCAAATATCGTATTTATGTCTATTTTAATGGTTACGATGTGAAGGGATCACCATTTATTATGCGCGTTGGCACTAAGGGACGTTCGGGTAAGACGCGTAGCAGTCCATTGCATGAGAGCAAACACCGTGCAGAGAGTCCATCAATGCATTACACTTCAACGACAAGCACGCGGCATAATGATTATAGAAATGCAACATCGGCACTCAGCGCATCGTTATCGCGTCGCGATTTACTCAATCACAATAGTGCTGAGCGTCAGAGATCATATTCGCCGCAAGTATCGCCTAAGGTTGTTGATACGCCCGACTATCGCACTACATCGAGCTATTACAAGCGTGAGAGTGAGGTAAGCGTTTGTTGTGATACAAAAATGTCTTATAGTTCTAGGCTTGGATTTGGTCATTTGTGCTAAAAAAATTTCACGATCAGTGAGTAAATGAGTTGGCTGATGATCGGACATAGGCAGGGGGAAGGGAGGATGCACCAAAACTTATTGTACAAAAACTTATTGTGACAGGATCAAATTCCGATGATCATAAGATCACATTGTAACGATCACATAATCATATTGTAATGATCATATGATCACATGACTACATTTTGATCATCAACCAGTTCAGTTATTCAAACGCGAGCTTCGCTAAAACTAACTCTAACCAAAAAATAAATAAAAATCAAACCGGCACAGCTCTACATCGCTACGCACCAAAGCATCCGCTATTAAGTTGTGATAACTTAAACCCACTTTACTAACCATACAATTTTCACCTCTCTCTCTCCCACACTCAAAATTTGTATTATATTTGCGCCTACACATACACAACACTCTTGGACATTAATGAAAACACACCACACCCACAAAATTTCGTATGTGTAGGAAAAATTGGCTACATCCTCTCCACCACCACTTTCCTCTTCACGTGATCTATACAACAATTCTCCGACAACAAAATATATCAACTCTACCGATTTATATACACTGGGCACTTCGGCAAGGCGTGATTCGCGTGTCTCTTCGAACTCATCTACGACGAAAAATGATTATTACTATGACAAAGAAAATGAGTTGTATCAACGTAAACGTGATGAACGCGATTTAAAATTAGCGCCACCACGCGAAGAACGCTATGAAGATGCGACGTCACTACATCAAACAAAAAGTCAAATAATCAATGGACGTTCGACCACAACATTTGCATCACGTTTAAGCCCGATACAAAGTGTAATTAGATTAACTTTTGTTTTTCTTTGGTTAAATGTTTATGTAAATTTTGTTAGCAGTTTTTTACAAAAAATTTTATTTTCTTTTTTGTTATATTTTATTTTATAACCTAAAATGTCTGCCCTTACCCACACAGATACGTTCGAATGAGGTGCGCACCCACAGTCCATTGACAATTAAAACATCACTTCCATATGAATCGGTTACGCGCAATTTAAGCGCAAGTCCACGTCACACCTCTATTTCGCCGGTGCAACGCTATTCGCCAAGCAACGCCTACATATCGACAGCTACACATCGCATTGGCAGCCCAGTCACAACTTTGAATAAGGTAAGCGAAGAGATTTGTGAAAAAACACTAAAGTTTGTGAACAACATCGAGGTTTCATGCTCCAGAACTTAGTTCAGTTAGTTTTTAGTTTAATTTGTACTGGAGGACCTCCCGAAGGCCGCAGGGATGGCTTGGGAACGGTCTTACATTTAAATGGTAAAGATCTGGGAGTACAAAAAAAGAAAACTGAACTATTTATATTCTATATTGAGCTGGGCTTTCTGAGAGTTCGGATACTTTCGACGAGATTTTTATGGCAGAAAAACATTCGTAGTGTTTGCAATCCACTGCCGAGGACGACCCCGCTTAGAAAAACTCTTTTCAAAATTTTTGATGTTGCTTCGCCAGGCATCTTCGGTGTGGTAGGCAGAGCACGCTACCCCACCCCCGCGGCCGCCTTTTCTTTAGTTTAAGAAAATACAAATATCTCATTTCCATTTCCATAAGATAGTTACCGCTCTGGGATTTCGAAGTCTGTGATTCTTCGATATTGCAAGCTAGCTGTTTATCTAATGGCATTTTCTTTTCTGAAACAATGTCACCCAGTTTTCGAAACAGCTTCCTACTTAATAAGTAAAGGGGTAGCATTAAGTGGCGTACTGACAGTTTTCTGCGAAATGCAGCAGGAGATAACAACAAAACTCAATGATTCCCATGTGGCGTAGCAAATTGTACCTAGAGATATATCCTTTATTAATTCAATTCGTGCAAAGGGCTCCTTTGCTTTCTAAATATCAATAGCTGGTCTTCGCTGCGCCTTTTTGTTCGCTTTCACATTTTCCTTTATGATTCGAAGCCTAGTTACACAAATTTTAAAAACAGGCTTTGCCTCCAAAAAGCCTACCTAGGTTCTTCGTACTGCTGTTATTTCCTATAAGGAAAGAGAGTTCGTTTCGTAGACAGTCATATGTAGGATCTGTCCTAGCCAATTTTTGTTATGCAAAAGGAGTCATTACGATAAAATTCCCCCCTCGTGTGCTCTTTGTAGAGTCCGAAATATTGAAGTATGTGGGCACCATCATTAAAATTTTACCATAAACTTATTCGCGTGGCTCGACTCGACCGCCTTTTACTACAGCAGTAGGTTAGAAATAGCCACTTTTTACATTCATGCCGTGAGCTTTGGTCTCAGGCATAATTGTTTTGGAGACACGCAGAGTTCCATATACGTGTTCGACTCTATGATATTTGTTTCCTGTTTGTATGTAGTCTCTGTCGAAGAGAGCTTTCGACATTTCGCACATACAAAAGCACTATACTTAAGATCATTATCAGAAGGTAAGCTAAAACTTTGAAGCTTTGTCATTTTAATAAAAAGAGCTCATTTAATGGATTCAAGCTGAGTTCTGTAACTGTCATCCCTCCAATCCATTTTCCCACCTCTGCGATGCAGCCAGGATTAATTATTTTCTCCTAAGAAATACACCCTCAAAACGCTAAGCTCTGCCACCGTGAAGTCGACGGTTGTCGGGATTACTTGACTTCAATCGCGGTGGCATCGAAATACTTTTCGATAAATAATATCTCGGTGACAGCCAACTGAACATGGTTTCCATTACATAATTAAGGGTTCAGCTAACCACTTTCTCTCCGCATTTGATCAGGTGGGCCTAGAGTCAGCTAAGTGAGCGACGTATAAACACATTCTCTTATCAGGTGTCGCAGTTCTTCAGGGCTTTTGTAAATTATAAGAGCTTGTCGAAACTATTCGGGTTTACTAAAGTTTAAACGGGCGCCTAATATACTGAACAATCATACATGTATAAGCTGTATGTGGGATGGCAAGATGAATCATCCACTTTTTGTCCTATGGAAAGCATATTGGGCTCTTGGCAGTTCTGGACGTCCTCTAGTAGTATTTTAAAAGTTTTAACTTTTGAGGGCAAAATGATGGATTTGAAGTCTTTTCGTTTTTTATAACTTCATCTTTTGGAGATTCGTATGCCACCTCAGTAAGTTATTTGAACATAATTAAGCACAATACAAGCGAAAAGAACTAGAATCCAACAAGTTTCTTGCCACCAGTATCAAGGCGCAGAAAAGTATGCAACGTGTGGTACTAACGTCTCAAGAAATAACAGCCTAACTCCTAAGCTTTTACACAGGACTAATGCCTGGTTTTTCAGTGCGAGTTTAAACTCTAGTTATTTGCGTATGATTTTTCTTCTGAGAGAACTTTTCACTGGCAGGAAGTTACTTTGATTTGACTTTATGTACAGGGGAAGAGAATAGCTTTTGGGTGGTGATCATCACTTCTGGAATCATTTTTTGATTGAAAAAATTACTCCTCGTTGGAGTTACCCTGCAAAAATCGTTGGATCGTGTGGTCCACTGGAGTACTTTCTATTATACTCCACTGTAATGCAGCAATGGACCAACTCGTGTTTCTACACGAACTTATTGTCAGCTGATCATTGCTCGTTTTTAACGATTGTAATTACTACACGATGTTTATTGGCCTGTGGGTACTCAATGGATTACTCTGATGTAATGCGGAGCTGGAGTATATGGTCCAGTCCTAGGACATCGTAATGTTAATTGGACCATATCTTTTGTGTGAATTGTGGTTAATTTGGAGCACTCGCTTGGTCCATAGCGAGTACTCCATACATGCATGCACGGAGTACTCGCGATTTTTGCAGGGTAATCACAATCTAAATAAAATCACTTCTTTTCTTAATGGAAAAAGTCGCTACTTGATGGAAAGAATCACTTCGTGATGGACAAAATCAATCATTTATCGAGAGAGTCACTCCTCTACGTGGAAAAAATAACCCCTAGATGGTGAGAGAATCACTTCTGAGTGGATAAAAACACTTTTGGGTGAAGAAAATTACTCCATTAAAGGAAGAATAACTACTGGTTGGAGAAAACTCTTCCTAGTTGAGGATAGTCGATCCTTGGTGAAGAGAATTGCCTTTTGGTGGAAGGAATCACGCTGTGATGTAAAAAAATGAATCCTTGAATGAGATAATCACACCCTTATAAAGATAATCGCTCATGGGCAGAGAAATTCATTCTTGGAATATTACTGCTGTTATCAAAGTTCATTAAATAGTGATACTGTATGGGTTGAACGACCACGGTTTTAGTCTGGAGGGCATTGATGTTGGGTTAACTTTCTTTGTCAAATTTTGAAGCATTTGGTGTTTGTTGTTATAGGCACTTCAGTTCAAGGTAAACCGTAACCTTTAAAGGAAGTAGGGCCCATGGTTAGGAGAGCCTCATGCCAATTAACTACAATCATTATCAAAACAAGTGCTTTACAAAGTTCAAATGGGGTTAATCCAATGTAATTTGAATTAAGTGTTCTGGATAACTGTCTTCAAACTACTTATTACTCCATATCGATAAACTAAGCCGCAGTAGAGTTACTATTTTTCATATTCTTCTTTCAGAATGGCATCAATCGCTCCGATTACGAGACTTCTCGTACAGTTGAGAAATCTTCGACTTACAAATCGACCTCTAATTATGTTTCCGATTCAAATATACGCGCCAGCCCATCGCTTTATACCACTGCCGAGCGTTTACGTCGTACCGCCTCACCAGAACCGCGCATTGATCATTCGTCAAATGTGCGTGTATCATCGATTAAACCAACATCGGCACGACGCGATAGCTGGGATGTTATAAATAAGACAAAACATATGCTTTCACATAATTCGCTCGAATCTTTGGCAAATATGACCGAAAAGCAATTAAATACGGACCTCTCATACCATCGTCCCGATATCGATCATGAAACACATCGCAATACCCAGTACAACAAATTTGCCTTACAAGAACAAAAATATCTTTCGGATCTACGTGGGTCACGTGATTCGGTTGATGATGCAGAACGTTATAAGTAAGTGGAGATTTTAGAATATTTTTTTTTTGTATTTGATTAAATGAGCACCTCTTACCTCTTTCCAGACCCAGTGCCATTACAGTCAAATCACATTCGAATAATACATATACAGACAAATCAGGTGGTTATACGAAAACCGTTAAGGAATCTAGTGAACATGTCGTTACAGAACGTTCTTCTGGTGGTGGTGGCGGAAATGGTCATTATGGCTATAGTTCACTTTCGCGATTTCGCCCCATAGAAAATAATGCCACTGGTGCACGTGCAATACGCGTACAGGATATACCCAATGGCGCAATAGGGCGCCCTGTCGAATTTGAAATTGATGGGTCAAAAGCTGGTTCGGGTAATTTAGAGATTTTGGTAAATGGTGGTCGTGTTACATCGTCAGTGCGTTCGTTGGGCGGTCAACGCTTTGTCGCCAGTTTTACACCACACGAACCGGGTATACATACCGTGCAGATAACGTTCAATGGAGAAACAGTGCCAGGTGAGTGCTGAATGCTTTAATAAAGAACAGAGTGATTTATATGCAAATATATTTAAATAATAAGTGTTTGAAAACGAATCGAAAACACATGTGAATATGTCATACAGTTGTTGGAACTATCCCAGCCGTCAATGAGATCCCTACAAGTTTCCTAAAAAAGAATATGCAAAATTATGCGAAGCTTTGTTGTTAGTTTTTGCAGCTTCTTGCATTTTTACTCCGATTAGGGCAGCCGTATTTATTTATTTTTAACCGACTACGTTCTACCTATAAGTACAGAAGGAAAGAATTGTAAGAAACCACAAGTCAATGGACTGGTCCGAGTTCTACAAACATTTAGAGATAAAATTTGCAACACTGCTTCTTTTCGGTGAAAACCGGAGTCTCAGCGTTAGCTCCCTTTAGTATCACCGAGTAAGCTGGAGTCTGATTGGTAACTCCATTGAAATTATTGACCTTTTCGTCTTTACTTCTTATGCCATTACTGCCCACCTCGTGGTCTTTCTGCACCTAGCCTTCCGTCATGTTTTTGTTGTTTTTGTAGCGATAAGGTTACTCCCCGAAGGCTTTGGGGAGTGTTGTCGATGTGATGGTCCTTTGCCGGATACAGATCCGGTACGCTCCGGTAACACAGCTCCATTAAGGTGCTAGCCCGACCATCTCGCGAACGATTTATATGGCCACATTAAATCTTCAGGCCATCCCTCCCTCTCCACCCCCAAGTTCCATGAGGAGCTTGCGGTCGCCAGAACCTCGTCTGTTAGTGAAACGGGATTCGCCACTCGAAGGTAAGGTTGACAATTGGGTTTGGAGAAGCTATATATTGCGCTGGCAACCTGAAAAGGTTGCGCTACACAACCCCTTGAATATGGTATTTTAGTCGCCTCTTACGACAAGCATACCT
Source organism: Eurosta solidaginis (assembly GCF_040869045.1). NCBI lineage: Eukaryota > Metazoa > Arthropoda > Insecta > Diptera > Tephritidae > Eurosta > Eurosta solidaginis. The sequence continues at coordinate 204,812,329 of NC_090321.1, read as the reverse complement.
AAATAAATAAATAAATAAAAAAAAATACCTACCGCGGGTAGGTATATTCTAACCACCTAACCCGATGGGGGTAGACTTCCGTCCTCGCTGTGTTTGCGGACCTAGAGGTGTAGTTCCTGTCAGTCTGGCTAGCTTCCCTCGTGGTTCTGGGACTGGGGAACTTGACCTCGCCTTTCTGTCGCTTAGAAACACGCTTTTTGAGATGAGCCGATCGCTGTCTTTTCCCACTCGGGGCTTCTTCCTCCTCGATACTGTTGCGAAATTGAAGATTTCTCGAAGTAAAGTATTTTTCAGTGAAGTGTCATCGACATGCGCTGTCTAGGCCATGTTATGCGAATGAAAAATGATGCTTCGGCCAAGAAAGTGTTTCTATCGGAACCCGCCTATGGAAGCAGAGGTAGAGGGCGGCCCCCACTCCGTTGGAAGGACCAGGTGGAAAACGATTTAAACTCCCTTGGAGTGACCAATTGGCGCCGGTTGGTGGAACGAAGGGGCGACTGGCGCGCCTTTTTGGACGGCCATAACCGTTTAGACGGTTAAGCGCCAATTTAGTAAGTAAGTAAGTCATCGACATTCTTCTACTGTCTTCGGGGCCCACGCTAGGCGTTCACTTTCGCGGTCGGTGGGGTTGACCACTGCTCCCAAACGCTACACAGTTCTTAATACTGTCCAGTATTGTGAGAGGGTTCTCTTAAACTGCCTGTTCCCATCCCAAAATTAGTTAGCATATCCGAGTCATCGCTGATAGCCATTTCTTCTTTCTTTCCCTTCTCAGCGTTTCTTTATTCGCGATGTTGAGAGAAGTTCTAACTTAAGGGACTACTAAAAAGAAAACGGAATATAGTTGCGTAGCAACGAGAAATAAATCAAGGCCTTTCCGCTGCATACAGCCCGTAAATAGTACCTTCATTCTGATAACGGAACCAGTAGTGCTAGTCTTGGTGCATGATACCAAGATCGAATGCTCTATAAAAAACTTGTTCTAAGTTTAAATCGCCGGGCCAGCAGTTTTTATTGCCTGGCCTGCTAAGAATGATGGGTGGCAAAATCATGGCATGTTTCAAGACAATAATTGACGAGGACATACCCTGCAAAAATCGTTGGACCATGTGGTCCACTGGAGTACTTACCATACTACTCCACTGTAATGCAACGATGGACCAACTCATGTTTCTACACGAACATGTTGTAAGCCGATCATTGCTCGTTTTTGACGATTCCCTACAAAAATCGTTGGATCATGTGGTCCACTGGAGTACTTACCATTGTACTCCACTGTAGTGCAGCAATGGACAACTCATATTTCTACACGAACATATTGTAAGCCGATCATTGCTCGTTTTTAACGATTGTAATCACTACACGATGTTTATTGGACTGTGGGTACTCCATGGATTAATCTGATGTAATGCGGAGCTGGAGTATATGGTCCCGTCCTAGGACATCGCAATGTTAATTGGGCCATATTTTTTTTATGAATTGTGGTTAATTTTGGAGCACTCGGTTGGTCCATAGCGAGTACTCCATACATGCATGCATGGAGTACTCGCGATTTTTGCAGGGATAAGACTGATTAGTGTGCCTTTTTCTTGGGGAACTTCTAGTGTTAATTTCCTACCAAAGCGGGAAAGTTTAGCCATGTGTACTCTTTACCCACAGACTCATTAGCTTAAAATCATTCCTGTCAAAAACTTACGAGCGGTGCGTAAATACAAAACGTTGAACGTTGGAGCAAAACTGTCTCGTGGAAGATTTTTACTTTTAAGTCCTTTCGGACTAAGGCTGGACATCGAATTTAATAAGATTGTGAAATATATTTTTGAACCAACAAAACCAAACGCATTCCGATGAGTATGTTAAGGGTTTCTATATATTTCCTTTCAATGCTTTTGGTGCATCGGTTAGCTTTAACTTTTTGAAGTGCTTTATCTTTTGTTTCTATGTGACTCATTAACCTCCTCTTTATTAACTGACTAAGCTTTAAGCTGCAAGTTTTATAAGATTTACAAGTTATTCTCCGCCAGATGGCAGTGTTAACCAATTAAAAACAGTGCCATTCAAACTTTGTGACTGAAGCAGTTTGATTTTTCTGGTTTTGCAGAGCAACAACAGAATTCTTGTGTTTTGGCAGAGGAAAATAACAGTATTCTTGTGTTTTCAGAGGAATAACAGAATTCTTTTATTTTGGCAGCGGGAAATGCAGGCAGGTAAAAGTTTATTAAAAGCACTTCGACTTAACATCTGTGTGTATTTAAGCCAAACTTTTGATTTTCAAATTTTTAGATTCGATTTAATCTATCGCAAATTTTACATATGTGACCCGGTCTATGAAAAGGTGGCTTATGACTCAAAAAAGAAATTGCGAGAAACAGCTGTTAAAGATAAACAATGCATTTCTTCAGGACGTTTGTGCCCTTCTTTTTTTTAGTCATAAGCCACCTTTTCATAGACTGGGTCACATATATTAAATTAATATAAAACTGTTTACTTATTCGGATAGTGGCTGATTAAAAATTTGTAGTTGTCAAAAATTTTAAACTACGGTGAGATTTAAGTACTAGTTTTCACAGAGTACCTACCAGAGGTTTACGCCGATCACTTTATCGGCGGTGGCGGCGTGGGTGGCGCGCCGGCGTACGCCAGTGTTCTTACTTTAAAAAGCTTGATTTTTCTATTTAAAAATATAATATTTAGGAAAGGTTTTGTTTGTATGTATTGAAGGAAAACAACGTGTTGGTCATTTCGGAAAGATCTCGCAGACCGCTCAAAAATTTTCAGGAGTAGCTCCTTGCGGAGGGATTGCCCCGTTCACTTACTCCACAGAGGCTTCGAACCTAAGCCCGGTCTTTGGAATTGGTACTGCTGCGTCTGCTGAAAAGAAATAGATACATAAAATAGCCGTACTTTTTTCTGTATATCTCGTGCAAACCGTAGTTTCGCCTAGGGTTAACTCCTAACAATCGTCGCGAACACAATTTCTTTAAATCATTTGTGGCTTCTTGGCGGTCACGCACAAAGGCGACTTAAGGTTGCTATTAATGGTCTATTAATACTCATGACTCTCGTGGCTGGCTCCAGTTTTTTCGGATGTTTTTAAGAGCTACAATTCCCGATGTGCGAACAGTAGCAATCCCGAGCAGCAGTCGCTACCACGCCTCCTGACCCTCACACCATATGCCAGCACAGAAGCTATAGGACTGCGACTTCGAACTCATACCTTCGTCGGCGTAACTTTCCTAGAAGCTCTAGCTCCGAAGACTTTCCAACGGATGCTTTTGTCGCGCTATGCTGTCGAGCTACATCAGAGAAACACCTTGAAACGTTAGGGAGTGACTATTCGACCAAGGATGCCGCCCTCGAATCATAAGCAGTCTAAGTGGATGTCATTCCGCCTTGGACCAAAGTTTGCAGACGATTGTATTCACATTGATTTCAATATTCTTCGTTAAATCAAAACAATATTTTAGAATGAAAATCGACCGATTTTAAGTTGAAAGATGTTAACGGCATCGCTTTTGGTTATTTGGCTTTTTATAACAACTTGAGGACAATTTGAAAACATGTTCGACTTGGGACATTTTATTCAATTCATTGTTGGCGGCCACCGTGGTGTGATGGTAGCGTGCTCCGCCTACCACACCGTATGCCCTGGGTTCACACCCCGGCAGTGTTTGGCAAGTGCTCCAGGTGTATTTCTGCCATGAAAAGCTCTCAGTGAAAACTCATCTGCCTTGCAGATGCCGTTCGGAGTCGGCATACAAAATGTAGGTCCCGTCCGGCCAACGACGCATATTGGAAGAGAAGCTCGGCCTTACATCTCTTCGGAGGTTATCGCGCCTTATATTTATTTTTTTTTTTTTTTATTTTGTTCATTATTAATTTTTTGAAAAAAAAAAAAAAAATGCAATAACTTGGTGAATTGGGTGATGCAAAGTCCGTGTTAGGCTGACATCGAAAACGCCTGTTTTTTTAAATAACTTTTGTACAGTTAGAAAGAGTTAAATTTCGCAATTAGTTTCTTATAACTGGCAGTGATGCGCATCCGTTGATACCACTTTCGACCATATCGGACAATTTTCGACATGAACAATAAATGGCCTAACAGTCTTAAACGAGTAGAAAATATACTGTGACGAATATTAGTGACACTAATAGCGTTTTCTTTTCTGGCTAAAGTGTTACGCTTTTTGTACGTCGCGCAAGGGTTGTTGTTCCATTCTAAAAAAAACAGGCAACGCCTTTACGGGGTATCTCGTTCTTTTGTGAAAATTGTTGCCTGCTCGCAACGCAAAATCCTTACAATTTTACCCTGTATAAAATGGCGGTGTGGCAGTGGAACTCTGTGAAACTCTCAATTCGCTGTTAAAGGAGAGAAAAAGCTGAAAAAGGTAGAAATAAATGTGAGGGGCAAAGTTATAGAGGGGAAAGCGTAAGGGGCAGAAAAAGATGAAGGCCTGTCCTGTCAGGTGGAGTCTACCCTCCCTCTGCAGTGCAACTTGCACCGCACCGTGGGCACTGTGCTGACTCCTATCTACTTACAGTGCCCCCAAACCTGACACCAATCTGTCCCTGTGTCACTCGGTCATTTTTCCTTACCACTCACCTTCACCACACCAAAAGTTCAAGACCTAGCCCTGCATTAGTAAAAGCTTGGTTTTCATCCAAACGTTCTTAAATTTTATTAACAATTCAATTATTGCTTAGGGTTATACCCTAGAACTATATATCCTATGGAATGCGAAAAATTTTAGCAGAAAAAAAACCCGCTTAAAATTAACCTTTGAGAAAAAGCAAAACAAAATGATAACATATGATTTCAATTAATTTCGATTCAATTCAATTCAAAGCAATGGTTTGTAAAGGCAAACAAAAAAAGTAAAAAAGGAAGTGAGGTTCCTTATACTAGTAGAAAAAAAGGTTTATGAAACACCCTAATATGTTATCTTACTGACTACTATCTTAAAATCTACAGATATAAAATTCAAACAAAATAAAATAAGAAAGAGAACAAAAAAAAATTAAGAACCCTCATCCCTGACCTACCGCAACCGCTCAAGTAAACATAAGATCAATTATGTACAAAGCAAAAGTATGTCATCGAAGTAAAAGAATTTATGTGTATATGAAAACAAAAGGTATGTATGTAAGTGCAAATGTACGTTTGTGACGTTTTTTCATGCATGTACATATGTTCGTTGCAATCTGTTTTAATTTTTGTGATTTGCTAATTCCTGTTCTATTTTTTGCAAGAGCAGGAATCTGTGCTAAAATATGTACATTCACCTAAACAGGTGTATTTTGATAAATTTTAATGTTTCACTCAAAACATTTACCAAGTTACTCTTCTTATCCAACGGCGCCGCTGCAGTTGAGTAGCTGAAACAAAAAACTCAAACATACATATGTACATAGGACCACGCTCAAACACTGATCAAGATCGATCGCTTACGATCTTGGATAAGTGGATGGATAGTAATAACTTTACTGCCGTGGGAACAATATGCTAACTAAACGGGTAATAAAAAAAATCGTATAAAAAAATTATGAAAACGATGACAAAGAACTTTCAGGTGCTTAAAAGCAGGCCCCTGGGGCAAAAATGTGTGAAAGACGGGGGTAAGTTTGCCACGCGTTCCGACAACTATATATGGATGTGCAAACTGTGCAGACCAAATTAATTAAATTAAATCAAAATTCCATAATTTCGATTTAATCGAAAAAAAAAAATAAAAACGCATGTGCGGAAGTAGGACTATGGGCAGAGCACACCGATAAAGATCGGTGTACTCAGAACATAGTAGCTGGCCGCAAAAAGAATTAAAAGAGTATTAAAAATAAATGTCAAAAATAGGGAAAACTGCCAATAAAAAAACTAATCAGAGAGATTTCACCAAAACGAAAAGTGTCATGACAAATTAATCAAACCAAACTTCCAAAAAATGAACAAAAAGCACAGTGAAATATCAGCAAGAAAAATTAGTTAATAAAATCTTCAAACTAACACCCACAAAAATAAAGATAATTTGGTCTAAGCCCTCAGCTTTTTCCCCACCCTTTTTCCTGGCAAGAATCTGCGCCCAAAAAGGAATATTTCTACGATTAGCTACATATGTATATAAAATGTAGGCGATAAAATAAAGTACAATTTGTTGAAAACAAACAAATTTTAGAAATTACAATTCGGTGGTTATTTCTTCTGCTACCGTGGTGGTGATGATCTCCGCCAATCCTGTTGGCAGTATTGTTTTCGCTAAATCCTCACGTGTGTATAATGTGTGCATATTTTAATGACCTTGCCCTATTCTTGGTGCTTTGGTTGCTGGCCTCTAGGGGCTGAACGATCTGGTAACAATTAATTCTGTGGAACTGGTTGGTGGATGTGTGGCTGGTGTTGTTGTTGTTGTGGCGATATCTTGCTGATACAATATGTGGCTGTTGTTGGTGTTACGCCGCCGATGCCAAAATAAAAGAATGATGTGTGGTGGCTGGTGAAAGCAAATGGTGTGCTGCCAAAAAAAAAAACATGTAGTGTTGTTGTATCCGTTTTGTGCCGCCTAAGAGACCAAATGATGTTGTTCCAGTTGGTGTTGTGGTGACAATATATTGCCGATGACAAAATATGTGGCCGCTGGTGGAAATTGTAATGTAACTGGCGTTGCGCCGCCGATGAAAAAATATATGTGGTTTTTGTATGCGTTTTGCGCCGTCTAAGAGACCAAACGGGTGGTGTTGTTGTAGGCGTGGCGTGCCGTCGGTTTAAAAGGTGATGCAGTTGTTATTGGGCGGTATGTCGCCAATTTGGCCTTTAGGCCGCAAACCGTAATTTTCAATGCTCTGCCCAGTGCGTTCTTTCTAATAGGGAGTGCCCTGTTAATATAAAGAAAGAAAACATATTATTCTTGAAGAATTCCTAGTGTAAAAAGACTGGTGATGCTGAAACTATTTTTTTTTTCTGCATGATTAATACACACACCGACATACATATGTCTGTGTGAAGGCGTGCATATATGCATGCAAGTTTGCCCTTGCTTGGAAAATTGGCCATATGGAAGCCAGCTTCCCAGTGGGCATGCCAAGTTGGTGGGAGATCAAAAAATTTAAGGGCAAAGAAAACCATTGTACTTACCAGTAACTTCTGTTGCTGTCCTGAGTCGGGAACTGCTTGATGGTGGGCAGGATATCCCTAGCCTTTACTCTTTTCTGCGTCGTTTTTTTTGCGCACAACTTTAAGTTTCGCTTTTATTCGCGCACATCAAACTTTTTTCGCTTCAAGCCGCGCACTTCAAACTTTTTTAAATATTTTTCGGGGCACAAACTTTCAACCAAACTGCACACCCACTCACACTGGGCACTGGTAAAACGATACTCTGTCCGTTGCCTAAAGTTGCGCCCTTTTATAGCACCGCCGTGGCAGAGAACGTTACTTAGAACGGAAAATTGTTACCTATACGTGCATAACTATCTTTCGGCTTTCCCGTATTTTCATTTACCCATCCACACACTCATACATTCATACACTTAAACGCTTACACAAACTAACACCTACACAGATATATTTAGTTCGTGTCTTGACTGCAATGTTGCTACGCCGTCTACTCCAGACACAATGTTGCCATTGTGCTGTTGCGCCAGTCATTGCACCCTTGCGGCCAACACACGAACCTGGACACAAAACGCATAATCACATAGACGCATATATACTCTGCCACTAATTTAAGCCAGTATGGAGACAGGCTGTCATTACAATTGTCATCCTATCAGCAGCTCCTTGCAGCGGGACTGCTCCATATTCTTTTGCTCCGGGAAGGTATCGAACCCAATCCGGGTCCGTATCCTGACCCCGGTCCTGAGAAATGGTTTGCTGCGTCTGCCGGAAAAGAAAGAAAGGATGGTTGCATCGGAGAGGTTTTTCTGGGTTTGATCCCAAAACCCGACGTCCACGTAAGTTTTATAAAACTTTTGTGGCTCCTTGCTGTTCTCGCCCAAGGGCAGCCCCGCTGCTCAGCAAGCAAAAACAAGTACCCACTGCTGCTCGCGCCCCACGGCACCACCAACTCATACGGCCGCTCCCACTCATACCTACAACCTCCGTAGTAGAGTCGGGAGCAATGCCGAGCATCAGCTCCTGCCCCCGTCTTCTTCCCCTCTCTGTTATACCTTCCACCTCTTCACCTGGTGGGCATAAGGGAAGCAGGTCTCTGGGCAAATGGATCTAGTGGACATGCAACAATCCTAGGCACGAACGCCCCCGTCCCAATACCGGTACGCACTGACTACTGCACACCAAAGAACGTCTTCGTTAAAAACTATAGTATATATATACCATCGCGACAAGACTGGAATACCAGACAACATACGGTACCGGGAGCCACCAAGATATTCACGGATGGTTCTAAGCTTGACGGGGTGTGGCAGCAGGCCTCTTTTCAGCGGTTCTGGATCTAAAGGTCTCTTTTCGCCTTCCAGATCACGGCAGTGTTTACCAAGCGGAAATGCTGGCAATACAAAGGACTGTGAATCATCTCGGGTCTATGCCTAAGGATGGTAAATGGGTGTTTCTTTTCTCAGACAGCCAGGCCGCATTAAAGGCCCTGGACTCATTCGTCGACAACGCAAGATCGGTCACTGAATGCCGCAGATCTCTTAACGAAATGGCACAGCAATTCAGTATCAGTCTTATATGGGTACCTGGGTACAGTGGGCAAAGGGATATTGAAGGCAACTGCAGAGCAGACGAGGTGGCTAGAAGAGGCACCACCGACCATATCCTGCCGGGAAACGATTCGGTAGGTATATCCATGGTCACTTTCAGGCTTCGTGTGAACACAAGCACTATAAGAATTGCAAATGGACCATATCATCGTGTGAGACATCCAAGCTAACCTGGCGCTCATATGACTAGGGGCGCACAAGAGCGCTTCTGATTTTAAACAAATCAGTTCTCTCGTCCCTGATAAGGTTTCTAACAGGGCATTGCAGATGTAGAGAAGAGGAGGAGAGTGTCCAGCACCTTCTCTGTCATTGTCCAGCGCTTAGTAGGCGTAGGTTGGCCCTCCTTGGTAAACCTTTTCTACAGCAGAGGTGTCTAGCTATGAAGTCAAGGCTTTAGCAAAATATATAAATTCCACGAAGTGGTTTGACCCGCTTTAGGCAGGGTAGGGGTCCTCTTTGTGACCGTATAGGGTATTACAATGGGCCCATTGGTGGCCTATAAAATGAGCTAGTACCATAGTGCCCAGCTCCTCCCTCGCAACCTAACCTAACCTAACCTAGGAGTCACAGTCATAAATCACGTTGGTATTCAAAAAATAATCTAGGTGATCAAGCGCCAGTTAAAGGACTCATAAAGATATTAAAGTCAATTTCCCAAACGCTACGGTTTGCGCTACCTTAAAGAAGACTTGCGTTTTAACTCAGTTATATAAACTTCAAAATGCTGACTGGATAAATTCTGGTATTCACAAACACATCTACAGCTGAGAAACTCAGGTGTGTGTGGCTAATATCTCGGCTTGAATGAACTAAAGTGGTATCTGCTAAAAGCAACAACGATCGTAACTACCTCAATTGAGTACAAACTTGCTATTATTACCTGTTTACGGCTACAGAGCGCGTCTCACAACTTAATAGAGAGCAAAACTGATCTCGTCTCTGGGTATTGCTTATGGCTTAACTGATCCAACTCAATGGTCGGTGACAGTCTTAGCTCGCGTTTGAAACGAAACTGACACGTCTGCGGAGAAAAAATACGAATAAGTGAAACTACATACATATTAGTTAAAAAAAAAAAGAAAATGAAAAATAATTAATTTACACAAACAACCGTTGAAGACAGCGAAATCATGCAAAAGTGAAGTTTGTGTAAAAATTGTTAAACGAAAATAATAAAACATCGTCGATTATTCCATTATTAAATAAATAAAAGTGAAATGTAATGAAGTATAAAATTTTATGAGAAAAATCATGGTTGGGAAAAATAAAAATCTTAATACGAAAAATTCGAAGTCACTGCATTCCTCAACTTTGAGCCAATTCCCGAAATACCAATCGTCTAATAATTTAAAATATTAAAAATCGAAATTTAAAAAGAAAAAACATAAAATTCCTCAGCGCCATGAGAAGACAACTCACCTAATTCAATGACCAAATATGCAAATGCTGCTGCTGCCGCTGCTGACGTCGCTGCTTGCGCTCGTGCCTGGTTGGTTCGTTCAATGGCTGGATTGCTGGTTTGTTGGCACTTGGCCGCTGCCAGCGCTGATGAAAAACCAGTTTAATGAACCTTTTCGCTTTGCTTCTTGTTGTTAGCGGCAAGTTGCTGTTTTGTTTTTGTTTTCTTGGTGGTGTTTACTGCGTTATTATTGTCGTGAATTGATCGGAATTTATTGAGTTTAATAGTTTCTTATTTGGCTCTATGCATCCCAAATTTAACATTTTAGAAAACTTCTTTTAAACTTCGTAAAACCTCAGCCAAGACGAAGGACCTTCTTATCCATATTGTCTCTTATCGGCTGCGGTTGTTGTTGTATTAGAAACCCTACAGTTTTCTGAATCAGTTGACACTTGAATGATCGAAAAGGAGGGGATTCAATTGTCATTTCGTAAGACACCATAGTGTTCCAAGTGTCAGTTGAAAGCACTGTGAGAGGACAAACATTTAATCAATACCGCCTCTTAATTCCGATCTACTGTGATTCGCTGCAGGACAGATCATACTGAGCTCAACTAGGTTCATAGTTGAAAAATTGTAATCGAAGAAACCAATGTTGTTCTCAACAGAGAAATGGCATTTAGCGCTGGCGTTTTTTCTAGCATCTACAAAGCCTTAAATATTTTTTTCGGTATAAGTTAGATAACATTTGCTTAATCTAACCCGAAAGTTATAATGTTCTGAAAAGGGGTTCAAAGGGGTATTTACAGTATCTCCAGCCCAACTGTCAACCTCACCTACCCGTAGCTAATCCTCATCTAGCTGGCACGACTCAACACGGAAGCAGAGATCACATGACCTAGACCGACGTTGTCACATTTATTCGTTCCCAAGATGGTAGGGCTAGTATCTTCATGCTATTATTTTCCGGAACGTACTGCATCAATATCCGGCAAAGGACCATCAGCATTGATAAAACTGCCAAAGCCTTCGGAGAGTCTCCTTAACGCTACATTATAAATGCAAAACTGACGCTCCATGCAACGACACATACTTTACAGACTGCTAATACCAAAATATTGTTTTGGGTACACAGTTCAATTTACCTAGTTGAAGTACGAGGCTTACCTTAAATCTCGATCATTTTACGGGGCAGCTGACTTTTTTTTATCAGAACTAAGTATGCAATTCCACAACTAAATACAAGTACTAAGGAATGTGAACAACCTTTTATAAAAACCGGAGTAACAATCGAAATCCTAACTAGCCGGATCACAATTAAGGGATGCAATTCCAACTCAGACTCGGTTGAACAATTTAAAAATAGCCTATAATTGGTTAAAGAACCGCTTTACCCTTGGTGACGTAAGCTCCAATAAAAAACTTTACTCAACTTATAGATCTAAATCAAACTCTCCTCACGATTCTCCCCAAAAGGGGACACTCTCACAAACTGGAGATGAGACATGTATATAAGTATACAAATACAATGTATACTTATTACAATTTGGCTTTCAGCTACCCGCGACACCAGTTTTCAGAGAGAATGGCGGGTAACGAAAGAGCTACGCACAGCTGCAGCTTGCCACCTTTGAGTAATGTTCCTTACTCTGGATTTGGTCACCAAATTGGGTTTTAGTCGCCTTTTACAAGAGACATGCCTTTCTCGAGTATTTTTTAAGCCCCCAACCGTACAGAAGATGTTCTGAAAAAAGCTAACGCAAAAAATTTAAAAAAATTCACTGTTAGTGGAACAACAACCTATCTCGGCTGCCACTTAGAAAACACGCTTCTTCAGTAACATTTTGAAAAATTTGTATCAGGGTTTGTTTGTAAAACTCTCCGTCGCAGCAAAAAATTCAGTATGTTTTGAAAAATGCTTTGGAATAGACTGTTTCTGGAACACATTTTGGTATAGGGCGTTTTCGAAGCTGTAGCAGAGATATGATGATATTCTATTAAGCAGTCGATATATTAAGTTGTAGTGTCTGTCATTAAAAAAGTAAGAACGTATAAAAGAAACTTAAAAAATGCGATCCCCAACTAAACTGCATTTCGTGCTATCTTTAATCAAATAGAACTTTAAACTACATAATAGCATACTACTAAGGGGAAGACTGCTAAGTTTAAATTGTTTTACTCTTTAATTGTTTGTATATTATTTTTATTACTGCAACTCATTCACAGTTATTTTTCCTCTTCTTTGTTTGCTTCATAGTTTATTTTCCCACCTCTTTTTTGGTGTAATTGAAAAAAAAAAAAAAAACGTTTGCGGTGTATGACTTATATACCATCTCCTCTATTCTATGGTCCGTAATCATAGTCGCTATAAAATAGAGTTTTATTGGTTTAAACATGGTTCTAAATTAAATATCATTTTAAGCCTGTTATAGTCCACTCAAACACTAGTTTATCTCTAAAAAAGTATTTTGAATTTAAAATAACATGAGCGCGATTTTAATTTTTTAAAATAGGTTTTAAGTTGGTGGTCTGCTGTCAAAAGTGGCGAGAAATTAAACAATTTACTATTTAAACGCGATGAAGTTAAATGGAAGTGAAAAAAGGCTTCCCCGATAAGCAAATATACGTCAGGAGCTAATTCGTTATACCCAGAATGCGTATTAACATGTTTGTGACGAAAATTACACAATCTTAAAATGTGCGATGGTTACTTGGCTCCACATATGCAAAATCTTTAATTAAGGCTATTCCGCATTCGAAGATATTTGTGAGTTTTGATATTTTAGTATTTTTTGAGGAAAAAGTAGCATCCTATACTGATTTTGGCGTTAAATTTAGAAATAAATATGCAATGGAAAGAATTATTTACCACAGTCGTCGATTTTTAATACATGTCAAAAATTTCGGGAGAGGTGTCAAATGACACGTTTTAATTTCGAAAGCAATAATCCGAAGGCGGCAAAGTAATACTTTTACTCTGTCAAGATATTTTGGCAAACATAAGGTTTAAGACTTTCATGTGGTTGATGTAATTTTGGTGATATTGTTGTACACATAAAAGAATTAACTAAAAAGGCGTTTTGCGCTGATACAGTTTTCACCAGTTTCGCAGCCGTTTGAGGGTAATTATTGGTTTTTTTGTGAATATCTATCTTATTTCCCACTTCTAATTATTGAATTACATTACAGAATTCTTGAATTCATTTGCCAATTCCTCTTAAAAGAAAGCGTGAAATAAAACACGGAATACAACAAGAATTAGCAACAAAAATTTTAAGAACTGCTTGGTACGGGCGCTGCTGAACTACTTCCCCCCTTTATCATCCTCTTAGTCTATGTCATGATCGACTTGAGTTCAATGATTTTCTAATGTAAAAGGGACTTACACTTTGCAGATCCATGTACAATGGCTCAACATTCTAGGTCACTTTTTTCTATGGAATACTATATTAAACTCCCTTTATTTATGCTGACTTTGCGTAGACAAAACTAAATTTGATTTAACCAGATTATCATTGAATGTCCTGCATACTTACTATTATCGAGGTTAGAGATATCCCTATTCGGTTTCGGGTCTATTAAGTTAAACGGCTTTAACGGTTAGGGCCACCTAACATTTAAGGTTTGCATCATTTTGGCCGTCACATCTGTCTTAATGCAAACAACTTTTCTTTACAACATTCTTACAAACTATATAAACTATTCAACATCAATACGAGTGTATGAGTGGATAGCCTTGTTGCTTCCTTTGCTTTAAGGAGCCCAAATCCACTTTATCTACTTATTCGTTTATGTTGCGAGATTTAAATAATTTTTTAAGAACGAAATTAAGTAAATTTTCTTTAAATAAATATATTCATGTTCAATTAAAAGATTGTGCACTCAATTTTAAATTGACGGCTGATAAAAAACAGTGAATTTTTACAAAACGTTTGCTAATAACTTTTAAATAGAATTGAATGATAATTATCCGCCACCGGATTATGATCAAAACACGTTTTCAGGTACTCCTTAGACAATTTTTTTGGTATTGTAAGAGTTTTTGTCAAGTAAAAAATTGCCATTTTTTATACGTGGAGTCAAGTAACCACGGTTGTAAGGAACAGGGTGAACTTTTAAAATTCCTAAAAAATTTCTTCATAGCTCCAATCAATACCTTTTTTTCATGCGGTTACCTTGTCCATGCTTATTTTAGCTGAAACTGTGTTTAATATGTCTATGACACACCAAAATTTTAAATCACATTTTTAATTTAGGCAAGATTTTAACTAAAGAGTATTTAAGTCAGCGACTATGATTACGGGCCTATCTGTTTAAGTGCTCCTGCAGCCGCGCTCTTTGATTATCTTGCCACCGTTGTCTATAAAACAAGTATTTACAAAGTTTTACTTTTTACTGCACATACCTAATAAAATTTCGTACACATTTTCTCACGAATTTCAATTGTATGTACTTTTTTCCGTGTATTTCCAATGTTTTTATCACCTACGAAATGTTGGCGTATCTATTGAGAGAAATACAAAAGAAATTTTGCCACATATTTCAGTCGTCTTCCGGAGTTGCGCAGGTACCTAGATAGATATTTACTAAAAAGTGTGTACTTAAAGTTTTGTGCAATATAATAGCAGTGTTCTTTATAGACCTGTTTGAGTCACTTTCGAAAGGTATAGCATTCTCAGATCAAATGAAACTTTTTCCAAATCACATGAAACTTTTTCAAGTCATATTAAACTTTTTTTCAAATCAAATTAAACTTTTTTAAAACCAATTTAAATTTTTTTCAAATAAAATTAATATTTTTTCAAACCAAATGAAACTTTTTTAAAATCAAATGAGTTTTTTTAAATCCAATGAAAAATTTCAAATCAAATTGAACTTTTTTATATCAATTGAAACTTTTTTATTTCAAATGAAACTTTTTTCAAATAAAACTACAAATTTTTCAAATAAAAAAAAAACTATTTTCTTGACAAATGAAACTTTTTCTAGATCAAATTAAACTTTTTTAAATCATATAGATTTTAAAATTAAAACTTTTTCAAATCAAACGAAACAATCTTTATGTCAAATGAAACTTTTTCATGTAAAATGAAACTTTTTTCAGGACAAATAAAACTTTTTTCAAGTCATATTATACCTTTTTCAAATCAAATGAAACTTTTTTAAAGTCATATTAAACTTTTTTTAAATTAAATGAATCTTTTTTCAAATAAAAATAATGATTTTGCAAGTCATATTAAACCTTTTTCAAATCAAATGAAACTTTTTTCAAGCCATATTTAACTTTTTACAAATGAAATGAGACTTTTTTAAAGTGAAACGAAACATTTTTCAAATCAAATGAAACATTTTTCAAATCAAATGAAACATTTTTCAAATCAAATGAAACTTTTTTATTTCAAATGAAACTTTTTTCAAATAAAACTGAAATTTTTTCAAATCAAATAAAACTCTTTTCTTGTCAAATGAAACTTTTTTGGAATCAAATGAAACTTTTTTTAGTTCAAATCAAACTTTTTTCAGGGAAAATTAAACTTTTTTAAAATCAAAATTATATCGTTTCGTATCAAATTAACTTTTTTCCTCATTAAATATTTGGCTTAACTGTCGCAATTTTTTTTTCCGCCTCAAGTTGCTCTCCTGGAGGGAATGCCTGGTGTGATTTCAAGTAATGAAAACGTATCTTTTTAACAGGAACTTAGTCGCCTAAATAATTATGGCTGAGTTAAACAAAGCGCCTCGTTAATTCAT
Organism: Eurosta solidaginis; assembly: GCF_040869045.1. NCBI lineage: Eukaryota > Metazoa > Arthropoda > Insecta > Diptera > Tephritidae > Eurosta > Eurosta solidaginis. The sequence goes on along the minus strand of NC_090321.1, from coordinate 204,796,467 downwards.
TTTGTTCCGGAAAACAAACAGAGCCTGTTAGAAACACCAAGTTTAAGTTCTCTTGTTATACTCCAAAGGATATGAGAGATTGAAAACTATATAACGAGCTCATCCCATATAGATGTCAATCTCTTCTTTGCATGGCAAGTTCGAAATACATATACAATTTTCGAAAGCAAGGCTCTGACGATCTCAATTTCCTGAAGATAGGTGTGCGTTGCGGGAAAGGGAAGGCTATTTATGCAGCAAATTTACTTATGCTCGAACACTAATTTTCTAATAACCATCGATTTATTGTCGAAATTGTTTGTACAGTATTCAAGGCAAGACGACCTAGAAGATTTGACGTAGTCTCAATCAAATTCTTTGCACTAAAGTAGAGTTAGTATCTAAATGTGGGTGTACCTAAAAGAATTGAATTTTTATACGTCAAAGCACTTCCGCTGTACAGGTGAAAACATTGTCTATGTCTGAGTACAGTGCGTGCAGCTCGTTAGGAAGTCTTCTTCGATATATTCGGAAAATAGGAGTTAGAACTTTTTTGGACCAGTTTGTATTCAAAACGGTTTCGATGTTGTGCCATTTTCAGTGTTCAAATTCGCTCCGTCGTGATCGTGTTAAGTCGTATGCGCTCATAGTCTTTCATTACACTGAGCTGACATGTATGTACAGCAGCGAGTCAGTTCATGGATACCCGTAATACGCGCTTTTTAAGTGAGTGTTCGGTTTATGGCGGTGTGCGTTCCAATCGCATCTGTTAACTTGTGGAGGTTGACTTCATGATTTTGTGTTCGCATCAGCTGGGCGGTATGGCCTAGAAGGTTTCATGTGGTCATACCAAATCGTTCCCGAGTTAATCGGGCTTGAACCTTTATGTTGCTTGTTACCGGAACGTACCGGATCTGAATCCGGCAAAGGACCATCAACATTGATAACACTCCCTAAGGCCTTCGGGGAGTGTACTTATCGGTACAACAACAACAACAACATGGGTTCGAATAACACATCTGACGCTGTGTTTGTATTTTCTTTTATTATGTCTGACATAGGACTCTTCTTTGATACTTAACTTAGGATAGTTGTTTTTCGATACTTAGCTTCGAGCTAGGTTAAATACACATACTTAATAAGTCAATTTTACTATCTATGAATGCAAATTAAGATGACGGGTACGATGAGAAATGAATTGATTGCTATTTTTGTCCCTCATAAGAGTTCATAGCATTTTCCGAAGATTTTGCAAGGCTTTCCATACATCGAGACTCCTTTGTTGAATATGAATCTGGTGCGCTCCGAAACCATGACTTTTTGGCCGTAACGTTTTGTTTGACCACTGGAATCTTCGTATCGATAGACCTTACTGACTGGTAAAGACCATAATATCAATACGATCAATATACGATAGACGGTGGTGCTAAAGCAATTTATTTATAACTATATTATCCAGCATTGAGTTTGCACGAGAGTGAATGACCTTTTCTGCACATATTAGCGCTCGTAAAATCAAAAAAGACACTGAAGATGGCACAACGCCCAAAACTGGTCTATCTCCAAACCAAAGCTGACAAGAAATTGACGAAAAATCATTACAAAATAATGCAAACTCTTCCTCCATCGGAAATATCAACACTAAAAAGCATCCGCTATATGGTTTGTTGCTTATGTTTTGCCCAACAATGTTTTGTGCGAATATATATATATATATATTTCTGGTGTGTAAATTTAGTTCGACCGAAAAGTTAGTACGCTGTATAAATTCCGATATCAGCGGAAGTAAATAAATGTTGGCAAATAAATCTGTGAACTCAAGTAATTGTTATTGTTGTTATTTGTTGCAATTAGCAGCATTTTTTTGTTGTGTACCTACCTTACATTACGTTATGCACCCATGCATTATACTTAAATATTTATTGTTGTTCTACTTGTTGCATGTCTTGCTATTGTCTTCATTTTTTAACTACGCAAGTCTTTTTTTTGTTTTGTTTGTTTTTATTGTAATTGCATTTAGGTATTCGCTTTATATTATGCCATTCTTCCAAATACAACTTCCTCATACTTCCTTTCATTGTTTATTGGATTTTTGTTTGCGTGGTTTTTGTTTTTGCTCACACAGCAGGTAGCGTAAGGTGCAAATTCAAAATCATTAATATGAATGCATGTGCGCAGGTGTAGAGTGAAACAATGAAATTGCAGTTAGGAAGTTGGAATTGCCCATATTTATTATGCAGCATATTTTTACATTTTTTAGCATTTTTTTATTCAATATTTATTTCTATAGTCCTCTTTTGTATATTTCGCTAAATCTTGTTGTAGCTATAAAGGCACTTTCCGAAGATTTTGGGAAGCGCTATCGACGAGATTAGTTCTGCCATAAAAACCTTTTCGACAAAAGCTTTTCACCTTCCTTGCTACTGCTTTTACTTCTCCCCGTCTGAGCTTCTCCCCGTTCACGAGCTTTAGTTAATAAACTTTTATTCTCATTTCTCAAAGTTGGATTTAATAGAAAGCTTAGACAGACAGGCGACTTTCTTTCATGAACTATTCTTAACGTTCTAGAAAATACGTAGCAAATATATTTTGGAGAGAGTATCTTTCATAAATCCCATTCAGGCCCTTTGTTGTATATCGATCTGTGAATTCAAAATTTCATTCTTCGCATACAGTTATTAAGAACCTGGACAGGTTAGGCCTAACTTTTAAAGCTATAAAATCATATTAAGGGGTTCGGTTCCCGATCCTGATCTGAACTTCGACCTTATTTGATCAGCGAAGTGGTAAAGCATATCTGTATAAAAATCCTATCAGGTAAAGGAAGTGGACACGTTTATATGCCATTTTTACCTTTGGCTTTAAATATAAGCTTACTACTTTGTAAGGGAAATATATATATGAACTTACAGTATAGCGAGAAAGAAAAGAGGCTTAAGAAGAACACTATAACTAGCAGAGACCTAAAGCTATAGAGAATCGCCAACGACAGACAGCAATAGAAATTGTCAAACTGGCGGTAGGTAATTCACCACATTACCTACTTGAAGATTAGAAAAAAGTTATTGAAAACGTTAAAAAAAATAGTTAAATTATGGTTATTTTAACGTCTCTAAATAAGCCTTGCTTGGCATTTCATTCTCTTGCACATCTGAAAATCGAGGTGAAGTTTTATGTAGCTTAAGGTCAATTGTGTTTATGGTGTATATAAAGTCCAACGTGGAAGAAAAACTGTTCTCCACAACCAAGCATGTGTACACCAAAGGCCAGGCTGTAGACACGGCACTGCAAACGGTGGATATAAACATAGAGAAAGCCCTGGAATACAAGGAGTACTCTGTAGGCGTCCCCTTAGACAATGCCGGGGCTTTCAACAATCTTTCTAAACAGGCGATCATTGAAGTGCATCTAATCCTAACGAAATGGATCGTATGCATGCTTAGTGGCAGAGGGGTTGTGTGGGGACACAAAATCGATGAACAAGGACACGCGGCTGGGCGCGCAAATGTCACCTCTGCTGTGTATACTTGTCATCAGCTAACTGCTCAGGTGGTTTGATGTTGAACCCGTTAAATTGACGGCGTACACAAGTGCCGTCACAGTGGTCATAATTGGCAAGTGCCTTCCAAAAATTAACTCATTGATGGCGCTTGCACGCCAACGTGGAAAAAAAGGATATGATCTTGTTTACGAGGAAGTATAAGGTTCCAAATAGATCTGGTCTAAGCCAGGCGAAATAGTATTATGAAACTGGATATTTTTTGGAAGCTTGTTACTTCTTCGGAATCGGTTACTTTTTCGGAACCTGTTACTTTTTCGGAATTATATGCTTGTTAGAAACCTGTTACTTGCGCAAACAACACAGAATATGCTAACTCTAACTTTAAGCTGCCAGTATAAATTAACCCTATACGAGATATTAAACTGAAGATTTGAAAAATTATGGCAGCTTCTGGCATCCATTTTCGAGCGAAAGTTTAATATCAAGCCTGTTAAAGTTTTTCTAATGAGTAACACGTCTTCTGGAATTCCTCAGAAAACCTTTCGCTGCTGCTTTCTCACCTGCTTGCAGGTAAACCGGCAATAAATTACCGGGGGTTGTCTCTCTGTATGAAACGCATCCCATTATTCACTTTAGTTCTTAGGAACATATAACTTCATTTCCTTTCTACAATTTAACGAATTTTTTAACTCCAATTTAATAATAATCCACTTTCAAAATGGGCTATAATTAAGCGTTTTTGTTCCTCCAGCAATTGACTTTGAACTTTAATCGTCTCGCCCAAATAGCCATTATTCACTTAACAGTGGCAGCTACTTAATGTTCAGAAATAGTACATTTCACTCTAAGTTGTTGTTGTTAGTGGCACTTGTTTAATGACTTAAATGGAAATCGTGCCACAAGCGAAGAAAAATGAAATGTGAAGTAAACTAATTTTCGAGCTAATGAGTTCAGTAAAGGTCAACGGTCAGTCAACGAAATGCGCTCGTAAACATTTCGGCTTTGAACTTGATTTATTGCATTTTAAACTTATTTTCGGATTAACCACATTTTCCTTACGTAATCTGTAGGGAGATACACAACTGATAAATCAGTGGTGCAGTGGAGAGTTTTGAAGAGCTTCAGTAAAGTAGGCAGTCAATCAGTATAGGCTTGTACTTTAAGCAGTAAACAAATCATGCGTGAGTTCTATGCTCAAACATTCTTCATTTTAACACATACTCCTACAAAATAAGTTGCGTTTGTATTCCAAGCTCTGCAGGCGTTGTGCACCACTGATCTAAGTGAAAGAATGATTGATTTGTAATTGAATTCTGACTGCCGATTAGGGCGGCTTTATGCTTTGATCGGGATTTTCAAAGCCTCACTGTGAGACTTTCCGAGTATAGAACTCCCACTTGCATCTAACCTACCACGGCCTACGAAGTTCCCCGTATCTTGAACCCCATTTACTATTACTGCGGATACGGTTGCGCGCTACGTAAGGTCTATGGCTATTCTAATACCAATAGGCTAGGCAACCATATTCTCGGGAAATATATGTCTCACATACATGTGTGTTGACCATATCTCATGTTGTTGTTGTTGTTGTAGCGATAAGGACACTCCCCGAAAACGCTGATGATAATTTGTCGGTACGTTCCGGTAACAAGCACCATTGAAGTACTAGCCCGACCATCTCGGGAACGATTTGGTATGACCACATGAAACCTTCTAGTCCATACCCACCGACTCGTCATTTCCGCTATGGGTTCACTGCAGAGTTTAGTTCTCAACCCACTTTATTGCGGTGCTGCTGCTCTACTGTTATTGTCAGCGTCGGATCGATTATTTTAGCGCCTGTATGGCAAAAGCGGATCTATTGAACTCTGATAAGCTGTCGGAGATTTCTTTTCTCTCCTCAGCGAGACGATATATTGGTATGGTCACCGCAATGACCAGAGCATACCAATACCCTGCATTAAGCCGAAGCTATGCGCAGCCCTCCCCAGTGTTGGACAGAGTAAAGGGTGGTCCGGTGCTTCCGGCATTTCATTGCGTCCCCCCAGATGTTTACATTGTATAAAATGTGGAGCTGATACAAGCAGCTTCCTTGTACATGGCTTTGGACCATCTGTGGTTGCCATTAATCAACTTAGATTCCCTTTTGTGTGCGTAGCCCCTTTTCAGACTTCTCGTGTGTGCTCCGAGAAGGTCAGCTACTATCTAGCCTCACCCCCAGTTATTTCTTTGAACTGTGTGTTTTTGTTTGCAGATCCCCACCGTCATGTTAATGATAATGAGCATCCGGCTCTTCGTAAGAATTACTACCTACGATTTTTCTGTTGCCAGGTGAAGACCGTGATTAGTGCAGGACCTAGTTTAGTTCAAAACCGTTCCAGCTCGCATCTTCGGGCAATTATGAGAGCTGTCACGACTTCTACGAAGGAAGCACGACAATTCGAAGAAGACTATCATAAGTAATGTTTCTGAGATCCAAGATACCGGTCTCGCAGGTAGTCCCACAGTATTTCTTTCAGGTATTTAGGTACCCTAAATCAGAGTTCTCTCAAGCAATTCCATGCCCCACCTGGCTGAGTTATAAGCGTTCTCGACGTCGGTGGGATTTTGTGCCAGCTTTCTTGACTGCGTTTATTAAGTATGTAATGGCGTATATTATAGAGTGGCCTCTCCGGAAGTAATGTTGTCGATGAGACAGTCCTTCCCGTCCTCAATTGTTCTCGTAAGGTGCTGCTTCAGGAGGCTCTCTATCAGTTTTCTGCGGTCGTGCTGTTTCCTATCTGGTGGGGAAAATTCTTGCTTCGAGACATGGACATGAGCAACACAAGTTTAAGGTAGATATTTTCCGCTAACCGAACTGGTCCTGAAGGTATTTCGTTAGGTCCTGGAGATTTTCTAGGTTTCATGTTGCGCAGGGCCGTTTTGCGTGAAATATTTCCATGTTGCGTTTTTAGTGACGGGCCCATTCTCTCTAATAGGTTAGATGGAAGAGAGAACGTTCACAATGTATCCCACGTTGTCCTCGTCCATCATGATCATATTCGGTGGGCTTCATGTTTTCGTTACTATTATATTAATATTCCCCAGGGTCTCGGTCCACTTCCTCGGAAAGTGCTTTACGGCATATAAGTTTGCTTTGCTTGATGGCAGCTCCGACACTTTCTTCGCTATTTTCTACTTACTTACTTAATTGGCACTTAACCGTTTAAACGGTTATGGCCGTCCAACAAGGCGCGCCAGTAATTTCTTCTCTCTGCCAACCGGCCCCAATTGGTCACACCAAGGGGTTTATATCGTTTTCCACCTGGTCCTTCCAGCGGAGTGGGGGCCGCCCTCTACCCTTGCTTCCATAGGCGGCCTCCGTTAGAAACATTTTCTTGGCCGGAGCGTCATCTTTCATTCGCATAACATGGCCGCCTAGCCAGCGCAGCCGCTGCGTTTTAATTCGCTGGACTATGTTGATGTCTGCATAGAACTCGTACAGCTCATCGTTTAATCTTCTTCGGTACTCGCCATCGTTCTTTTCTACGCTTACGACTTTTCAGAGCCTCGGCCTGCCACTCACGCAAGTTGCTGTGTCCTGTGTTATGTATAATTGCTTCTTTCTCCTCCACGTTCCTCCCTGTAGCATAGAGATATTGCAAGCCCGACGCAGACATCCCATTATTTGTTCAACCGTCTTTTCCGGCACTTTTGTACTGTTGGTTATCTGTCGGTCATCCTCCATTACAGTTGTGTATGTGATTCGTTCGGTATCTGACTCAAATTGGTGAATGTTCAAAGTGGCTAATTAAAATCGTATCCGAACGTACCGAAGTCTTATCTTACAAAGCTCTGTCACATAGTTGAGTTAAACTCACCAGTCTATAGTGTGGGTACCACCCAAAATCTTCAGCATGTGTTAAAGCAGCTAATCCAACTAAAACAAACGCATGATGACCGGTTTTCTTTACTTCGATTCACAAACGTATATGGGAACTAGCTTTTTTGTTTCAGTTTTTATCAATTTTTTCAAAAGATTTCTTAATTTAGTTCGAAATATTTGTACGTGTCTAGCACATGCTAATAAATTTCTTATCAATTGGGTCCATTCACACTCGCGGGCAGCCCTGTCAAAAGCAGCTGAGTTGATCGTCTGGGAATGAATAATGAACTGCACAAACTTTACGCAGCTATGAAGCAAATAAAAGCCCGAAAGGTTACGATTTTCAGGACTTGTTTTGCGAACGGACGTTTCGGTCAAGGTGGGATTTCTATAGCACCAACCAATGCGTTTGGCTGACTTTCGTGCTGTACTTTCTCCGCGAAACCTTCACCGCTGCCAATCGTTCCTTGTTAATAGTTTCATATTTTTCACCCGGCCCAGCTTTGTCACAGCTTTAATTTACTGTACAAATATCGCATTTCACTTCAATTAACTTATTTGAACGTTGTGCTTCTCATACCGCTGACGTTTAATTAGCCGCCTCATCACGCAAACCCCAAGCTGCGGCTACACGTCTAATAACGCTAAAGTCAATATAAATAAGTTTCACAAGTGCGATATGTTTAAACTACAACAATAACAGCAAACATACGACTTGTAAATACTGGCACACATTTTCACATTCCAGGCATGATTTTTTTTTTTTTTTTTTTAATAAATAATATGCAAATAGTTGACATTCCCTACGCAGACTCTTGATTGGTGCAACATGACAGCAAATTGTGACTGCATACGAATTAGTATATGTCTGCGGCTGTAGACTGTAAACAAATAAAATACATTTTTATAAAAAAATATGGTGAAACTGTATTTTTATGGGGAGTTGGAGTTGAGGAGTAGAGAAATTCGAAACACATAGCTTTAAGGTCTTCTTCAAGATGTTTTTTTTTTGTATTCATATGGTACCTGTTGTTGTTAAATGTTTGGTATTTTTATCATGCCCAAGCCGGTTTTCAATGAAACTTTACGCACTTTGCGAAAAAAATGAAAATATTTGAGATCACATTTATACGGAGGATGCGCATGCGCAGCGCGTTCACTTGAAAGGGCAAGGCAGACAGCACGTTTAAGCAGCCGAAGAAAACAAGCTTATCTACGAAAAATAAACAAACAAAACTAAAATTTAATTGTTGAAAAAAGAAGTGCGAGAATGAAACGTAGTTATGGAATAAAGTCAACTTTTGACCTATAAAAAAAGCTAAATGTGAAGACGAGCGCTAAGTAATGCAAACTTTTGAATATTGTGTGCGAAATTTAAAAAAGAGTAATCTGGCTTGAGTCAAAAGAATGAGATTCTCTAAATGTGAATAAGGAAGTAGAGCTTACGATTTCTTCTCGAACAGAAGCGAGATTTTCGAGACCCGAGAAATCGAGAACTCGACTTCTCGCGAGATTCTCGTGTCTCCAAGTACTCGTAAATCTCGCGAGCTTCTCGACATAAACTTAATTGCTGTATGGACAATATTTATACACTTGGTTTTTTTACTTGTGATTTTTTTTTATTATATTGCTTTCCAATGACATTTAACTCAAAACATATTTATTATACATATAATACATGAAGGTCATGAACTCTTACGAACGCTCAATGCGGGACACAATATTTTATTATTTTAACGCGACATCGAGAATACGGCTTCTTGCGAGATTCTCGAATCTCGAAATACTCGTAATACTCCCGAGCTTCTCCACTTTCAATTCACTCCCTGCATCGGAGTTTTCTATACATTCCTCTGTTTTTAGTTGTGGTTTTGTGGAAAGTTTCGCTTGTGCTCCAAAAGAAATCGCAAGCCCTACATATATAAAAAAGCCAATGAATCGAACAAATTGAATGTCGAGAAGCTCGCGAGCCTTACGAGTAATCCGAGATGCGAGAATCTCGCGAAAAGGCGAGACTCGCGAGAAATCTCTTCTCGAACAAGTTCGAGAAATCGTAAGCTCTAGAAGGAAGTGGGATAAAGAATTGCTAGTAATAGGGACAGGAATAGGGAGCGGCAGAGGTAGAAGGGCAAGGGGATGGAGCGGGAAGAGGGAGAAGAGTAGGAATGAGAGAAAGAATGCAAATGAAGAGATCGGGAGAGGAAGATAAATTGGAATGTTATCAAATGAGTAAGAAGAAAGCTATCACACGAGGATATAGAGAAATAAGAATAAGAAAAGGTACAGAAAGATGTGAGGACAACAGATGGGAGGGCAGATGAAAAGGAAGAATAAGAGGTAGATTACCAACCCTCACTAGGTGTGACCAAAATCTAATTTTCAATGGAAGCAAAATACCTAAGGGTTACACTGAAGTAACGTGCTCCGCCCACCACACCGAAGACCCGGGTTGAAGCCACGGGCAGAGCAACATCAAACCACGGGCAAAGAAACATCAAGTTTTTCAATTAGAACGAAGTTTTTCCAAGCAAGGTCGCCTCGGTAGTGATTTGGCAAACAATCCACGTATACTACTGCCATGAAAAGCTTTTCAGTGAAAGCTCATTTGTCTTGCAAATGCGCAGTTCGGCGTCGGCGTGCGAAATGTAGGTCTCACACCGCCAATTTTTGAGAGAAGCTCGGCCTAAAATCTCTTCAGAGGCTATATCGCCTTGCATTTATTTATTTGCACTAGACAGTTCCCTTAAGTGGAATATTCATCTAGATACTACCTTCAACAAAGCAACCTGTCATCGACTCTATGGCAAACAGCCCCTAAAAAGGTATAGTGGATACTTAATACTGTTATGAAGCCAAGATGAAGCTTCCTTAATTTGGTAGCCGAAGACAGCTGATAGAAAAATAATAAAAATTAAGCAATTTGCAACGACTTGGTTGTTTTGGCATAATGAGTGCGATGAAAGCGTCCACTGCTGATGCACTTAATGCCTTACTTAGTGGGATTACCTCCCTTCCCTATACTAATCGAAAATGAGGAAATACTTGCTGCACTTAGACTTCAAAATATCCCTGAGCTAAAGAGCGTAAATATGACAGGGCGAGTAATACGAAAATGCAAGGGAAATTGTGTATTGCATCTATATAGGTGACGCGCTGAACTCTACGCTCAAAATCTCACACAATTTTTCGGTGTCCATTGTGGGCAGAACTCTTCGGGAAACAGGAATTCCATATACTGACCTTAACTCAGAGATCTGGTTCACGAATGGATCAAAATTTTGTGCGGGTAAAACGGGAGCTGGCATCAATGGGCTAAACATCAAGAAATCGATATCATTGGGATCCTACTCTACTATTTTTCAAGCAGAAATCTATGCAATTGAAGTTTGCAAATCACGAATGTCTACGAAGAAGCTTTCTCTCGAGGAGTATTCTCGTTATATCATAGAGCCAGGTAGCCTGACGTGCCTTGCAGCCTAACACAATTACTTCTATGCAAGTGAATGAATGCACCTAATGATTTGAAAGCCAAAAACAAGATTTTGTTGAGATGTTTTCCCGGTGATAAGATACATGAAGGTCATGAACTCTTACGAACGCTCAATGCGGGACACTGTATAGTCTACGATATTACCAAGTAAGTTTAATCTATCTGATACGCAAATATGTCGCTTTTGTGGGCTTGGAGAACAGTCGTTTCACATTATCTGAGAATGCATTGCTCTGGTCAATCCAGATAGTCTCCCATCTAAGTGGCGTGACTCCTAATTCCTTCGTGATATGGAGTTACAAGCATGAGGATGTTCTTAAATACATTAAAAGCCTCCACATACAAGTAATGGCCTGAAAAGTCAAGCTTAAAAGATCTAAACAAAGGAGGCAGTGAATTGAGATCTTACAATAAAAATAACGATTATAATAATTTTTTCAAATTCCACTTCCCCGGAATTATTTGTCAAGAGACGGGCCTTCCCGCTAGCTTTGGTTGCTTAAACATTCTCAAATAAATAAATAAAAATAAATGTAAGGCGCGATAACCTCCGAAGAGATCTAAGGCCGAGCTTCTCTTCCAATTTGCGTCGTGCTCCTCCTGATTTTACCTACAAATTGGCCGGACGGGACCTACATGTTTTATGCCGACTCCGAACGGCATCTGCAAGGCAGATGAGTTTTCACTGAGAGCTTTTCATGGCAGAAATACACCCGGAGCGCTTGCCAATCACTGCCGAGGGGCGACCCCGCTTAGAAAAATTTTCTTCTAATTGAAAAACCTTATTTATAAAATTTTGATGTTGCTTTGCCCGGGAGTTGAACCCAGGGCATACGGTGTGATAGGCGGAGCACGCTACCATCACACCACGGTGGCCGCCGTCAAATATTAATAAGAATAAAAACATATACAAAAATGCAAAAATTTTAAAAATAATAGTACCAAATTATAGTCAAAACAAGTTGTTACTAATAAATAAAGGGTGTATAAAATTGAAATCAAATGCGGAAATTGAATTATGGAAAGGCGTAAAAATTTTATTTTTAATTTAATATATAAAATTAGTTTACATAAGTTATATAAAACAACTGTCGCAATCGGCGAAACTAAAAAAATTTTAAATTTGAAAAGACAAAAAAATTTATATGTAACCAAATAAACGCGCAATTGTATATTTAACAATGGAAGAATGAACAAAGTTATAAATTTAAGTTTTAAAGTACGTTTAAAAAAAAACCGATAATTGAGTTTAAAAGAACGGAGAAAAGTGTTCAAACTAAAAGTTTTTAAAGTAAAAGTATAACCTCACACGACAACTGTTTGACAACAGAGTGAAAAAAAAAAATAAAATTTTAAATTTAATATACAAAAATGTTCAATAAAACTAATAAATAACGGGTGTCTCAATTGGCGAAACTTAAAAATTTTTTTTTTTTGTTAAAATATAAAAATTTAAATGTAGCCAAATAAACGCGACAATCGAATATAAAATTGTGAAAGAATAAAGAAAGTTATAAAATCTAGCTATAAAAATATTAAAAAAAAATCGGATAATCTGAGTTTAAGGTATACGTGTAAAAAAGGCGACAGTTAAACGGTGACAGAGTAAAAAATAAAATAAAATTGTAAATATAGTATATAAAAATGTTCAATTAAACTAATAAATAACGGGTTTCTCAAACGGGAAAATAAAAAAAATTGTTTGTGAAAATAATAAAAATATATAAGTGTTACTTAATACGGGAGTTTAATCATGTCAGCGTGAAAAATAAATTAAATTTCAAATTCCGTGTATAAAAAATATTTAAAAAATCCCATAATCTCAGCTTAGTAAAAATTTGGTTTTGTTGTAATTTCCAGTCGCGTATCGAGTTAATGTCAATATATTTTATCCAAAGTAGTGGCAATAAATATAAAAATATATTATTAAGAATATAAATCTTAATTTTTTTTTTAAATAAATCGCGCCAAACAATACCGCCAGCGTCATCGTGATTTGATACAAAAGAAAACCACGCATTGGCACTGAAACAGACGCACAGGTGCACGCGAGCTCAGTAAACTACGTGGCACACACGAAAAACAACATCGAAAACAAACTAGCTGGTGTGGAGAAGGAACGAACGCAAGCGTATACGCCCAGCCACATTCTTGCGGTGCTGTAATTGTCAACCAAGACCCAAAAGACACAACTCACAACGTCAACTACAACTACCACCGCCACCACCACTACCCGTCTACTTCGTCTACGTTAATTGCTGTGAGTAATCGCAACGATATTACCAACAACAGCAACAGCAACCAGATTTTCCTTATCGTCATTGTTGCCAATAAATTCCATCTGCTTGATTGTTGTTGTACATTGTTGCTGTTCCTGCGGATGCTACAAGTGGCAGTAAAAGCAACAAAAAATAAAACACAATATAAATAAAAAAGTAGAAAAAATAATAAATAATTGCATAAAATAAAATACTAAGATCAACGCACAACGTACACACATCAATTACTTCAACAACAACAAATGCAACAAAGTTGACGTTCTTCGAAGTAAAAATAAAAATAAATAGATCAAAAAAGTAAGAATTTACTGCAACAAAACATAATCACTGCTTATTACATAGCAGCCATTCTTGTTCGCACTGTTGTTGTTGTTGCAAAAAAGATCCGGAAATTCTGGTCGTCGAAACGTCATTATAATTCACGGACATAAGCTCGTTTAACTCTTACAAATAGCCAATTTCTCGTCGATACAATTTTAGCTACGTCAGAGGAAAGAGGTGAGCATGACGTATAATTAATATACTTAAAGGGTGTCTCGTTAAGATGTATAGAATTTGTAATGTATAAACATTTTTTCTTGTAATAATACAATCATAAAAAAAACTTGAAGCTTATTTTCGTGACTATTTATAAAATATTTCTTCACGATTTTGAAAGTATTTCAAGACTATTTTATAAAAATGAGCTCGGCATTTTTATGTGCATTATTTGGAATTCGTTGGGGGTCTTTTTATAATACTTTCTTGGCTGTTAAGGGTTAAGCATTGATGTCCATGGAAAGGTTAAATATGCCTGTACATACGTTAGATTTCTATTGTTTCATTATATGTATTGCTGTATGCACATATAAACATATGTATGTATTATACAATTTGTTGGGCATACTTATAGCAGCTGAAGGTATTAATAAATAAATTTAGTTTGTCGCATTAGGCCAACCGATAACGGTAGCGGTCATTAGTTTGTAAAGCAATAAATTTACCAATTATGTACTAAGCATACATATATATTCTCATATGCGAAAGGTATGAACTTGAACATGAATTCTGAAAGTCAAAAATAAAGTTATCGGTCTACTTTGGCACATCATAATTGTCGCATCGGTTTTATTTCGCATCAGCTGACAAAAAATCTTGTCAGCTCGTTTCACCTGACTTTTATCGGAAAAATTTGGTAATGTTTGAAATTAGTTTTGGTTCTTTTTTAAATGACTTTCAAACAATTCTGTAAAAATTTTGGACCTTTTCGAGGTCAGTTTGGATATCAGCGGAATTGTGAGTGCTCACAGCGAGCGCCTTCTAGTGGTCCTCAACAAACCCTTTGCTTTCCCGATTAACCAAATTAGGAGTGAAAGACCGACTTTCCCAACCTCTGCCAGACTGTCGAAAAACCATGCGCCTAGAAATCTAAGTCGCCTTGTTTGCAGTACACGACATCGACAGAGAAATTGATGAATTGACTTCTCTTCCTCCTCATCCTGACAGCTTCTCTAGAGGAATCTTGTTGGAATTCACCACCGTTGGAGCATTGACGCAATACCGCAAATAATCTCAATTGATTTCCTAATATAACGACCTTGACACCTAGCAATCATCCCGGTTGGTCCACAGCAAGCTCTTTGCCTTTATATAGTATTCGTTCGGAGCTGTCTGCCTTACTCATTAAGCTTTCTCGACCATCTCGTCTGAAAGTGAATTCCCTTCAATATCGCTGTGCCCTGACACCCAGCGAAGGGCGCATTTAGTTGCCTTATGGATGCCGCTCTATCACGTTGAAATCTCCTGCCTTTAAGGTGGCTTGGCTGTCGACAAAGATCGTTACATTGACGTCTGGGACCGTACTATTCTAGAGCAGTCTGACTGCTCTCTCTATGGCATAGTTCTCTGCCTGGAAGACACTGCATGAGTCAGGGAGTCTGTACGATTGATTTATATGCAAATGCTTCGGGTACATTCAAGTTCAAGTTCCCTTTTCCATTTTTGAGCCGTATGTGTAGCTTGTAAAGCGCGTACCACTATCTAGGCCTTCTCCCCATTCCTCTTTTGAAGGATATCTTAGGTTCCACACTTGGAAGTCAGCAGGCGCCGTGATGTGGTCGATGTCGGACGTTGAGTCAGTTTTGACTCCGTTTACTCGTTCCTTTGCAATGACACCTAATAATATCGCAGGCTCGTATCTAGTAGACTTCCACATATTGGGTTCCCTTAGTCGTTTCGCGACCAATCTCTGCAGGAGCACTTGTAGAGGCACCAACTTAAAATTAAGTTTAACCCTTCCTGAGGTACGCTGCTCACTGCGCCTGACATACCCAGGCATGCTATCATTTGCATTTTCCCAACCCTGTATTCATTGGTCTTCTTGCCTAATGCTCTCGGATTGTTTTGGGACTATTGAGTAATTATATATGGAGCCATACCTAGAAATGCTCTGGTAATTTTAATATAGACGAGTTGTTGGTATGTTATCGATGTGGTATCGAAAAGTGATATTGTTCTATCGAAAGCTTATCGATTTATTTTTGGCATGTCCATCTAGTTTCTTTGGTTTGTTATCGATAACAACTGTTATCGACATGTGATCGGTAAATTATCGTAATCGATAAAAAGCATATATCAATTGTTGTCAATAAAAATCCGTTAACACGGCGATTACAAGTCAACAAGGAATTAATAAGCCGTCGGCCACTTTTACTATCAATAGCATGCGATAAAAAAATTATAACACGTCGATCACTATACGACTGGTTCTAGAAAATCGTTTAAAATCAATCATCTTTTAGTAATATGTAGGCACATTTTGCCATTGTATACCTCGGAGCTGACTAAGCCCCAGCTTCTATCTTAATTTGCGGTATGCTACTTTTTTTGTTTCGTACAAATTATAAGACCTTTATATTTTATGCCAACTATGACCGGTATCAGATATAGTATTCTTGGCAGAAATGCACCCTAAGGGCTTGCCAAACCAATGCCGGGGTGACCCTATTTAAAAAAAGTATCAAAAGTATTTCGATGTCAGTTGATCCGACTCTCGATTCGTTGACCATGCATTAGTTAGGCCCTCGCACTACTACCACATTCCGTTTCAAAAAGAGAGGGACCTCAGAGGGTCATTGCGGACTACTCTGCTTTAGGGGTGGGACCCTTTCCATTCGACTTCTCCTTTTCTTCTAATTTTTCGAAGCGGGTCACTATTTCAGGAGCAGTTTCGTTTTCAGATTCCAGATCTTTTTTACAGAACCTGGTACTTTTTTAGAACTCGTCATTATTCTAGATGATTTTTTAGAATTGGCTACTTTTTTACACCGAAATTCAACGGAACCGAGTAATTTTTGGGAACCAAACTGTTTTTTTTTTCATGGCCGGGATTTTAGTACCGCCTTTTTCGAACCGTGTACCTTTTTGAAACCGGGTACTGTTTTAAAACTGATAAGTATTTCAGGACATGTTTCCTTTTCACTCTCCGATAGATTGTGGCGTCTGGCCAGAAGGCTTTATTTTCGTGAATAACTTTACTGATACCCACCCGATCATGAAAAGCTTTAGTGACTTTTTAAGTTTAGAGGCGGTCTTTATGATAATTCGGAAATCGATATTTTTTCTCTTTTTTGTACCAAAGTTCATTATGTCACATTTTAGCGTTGTCGTCTGGCTAGACGAACATATATTTAAGCCTATAAGACCTTATAGTTCACATTCTTTTCAAAATTTATCAATAATAGTTCAAACTTATTTCTGGCTTATCACAGTATGCGACGAGTTTTCTTCAAAATTTAAATATTTGTGGATAAAGTTCAAAGTGTCAAATTTCGTCTGGCCAGACGAAAACACTAAGATATGTTGAATTTATTCACCGCTAATCGGAGGGTTAAGATCAGGCGAATTTCCTTTAGAAAGCGGGTACTTTTCTAAATTAATATTCCTTTACCAAAGGGTATAGTTTCAAAACTTGTAATATTTTCTCAAGAGCAGTTTCGTTTTTATATCCGTTACTTTTTTGGAACAAAAAACGTTTTCAGAACCATTTGTGGTCTAAACCCCGGTTCTTTTTTAGAATCTGGCACATCTATTTTTACGTGTTATCTCTTTACCAATAAGTATCTCTTTGGCCAATAGAATCCCCGAAGCACCTTTTACATACTAGATAGTAGCTCTTCAAGTTTCATTGCTACCACTGCATATTTTTCCGGTTAAAGACAAGAGATACTGATCTCTATATGGCACATGCAACATTGCTGAAGAAATTGTATGGCCATCAATAAATTGTGTTGTAAGCTGATTACGGTATGTTGCATAAATTGTTGTTAGTTAATGCAGTCCAATATCATCTATCGAGTGCTTTTGTGTGAGACAGTCGTAACCGCATGTTTTATTTTTTACTATTTTTTTTTTATAGAAATTGATGTTCTTTTCTTCTCTCAATGTTTACAAAGAATATGGAAAACGTTTGATTATATACAAAACCCATTGCTTTCTTTAATGGTAACCCAAGAACAATGTTTTGTAGTCACCTTTTTTACCTGCACTGCAGCAGGTGCGTCTCATTCTACACAGAATCTCATTCTTATATAAGAAACAATCTCCATTTTATACATTTACCCCACTTACATATCGCAAACGCATCTTTGTATGTAAATAAGTTTTTTTTTTTCTTTTTACAACAAAGACGTCGTTGTCTTTTTATGGCACCAAGTCAGTAAGACAGTCAGTTGAGACGTATGCAATAGCAACGTTATCATGACATTCGCTTCAGCTTGTTTGAATTTTATTGTATCGCTTTCCTTTCTATCTTTCTATTGTCTCTGGTTAAATTAAGTAACTGTGTTTGCATTTTATTCAAACATTAAATGCCGTTTGAAATCAAATATTTTCCATTTTCATTTTATTTGTGTTTATGATCGACCCCATTTTTCACTTTGTTGTTTGCCGTTAGTTGGGCATATTTACTTGCTTTAAAGGTGGCCGAATGGTGTTGAGCGAGTCACCATATTTGGTTGGTATATTGAATGTGACGGGACGTCATGCTCACATGCTCTAAGATGTGTAGATACGATATCATATGTTTGTTATCTAGTTTTTGGTAAAGCCTTTATTGGAAAACCTATACAAATTTATATAAGGGATCGTGAGTTAACTCACGACAAGAAACGTAAATGTAGATATTTCTTGACAGCTTATTGGTTACATCGTGGAATCAGCCTTCTTAATATCGCATATAAGGTCCTTTCAAGTGTATTGTGCGAAAGATTGAAGCCCACCGTGAACCGTCTGATTGGACCTTATCAGTGCGGCTTCAGACCTGGTAAATCTACCATCGACCAGATTTTCACAATGCGCCAAATCTTGGAAAAAACCCGTGAAAAGAGAATCGACACACATCACCTCTTCGTCGACTTTAAAGCCGCCTTCGACAGCACGAAAAGGAGCTGCCTATATGCCGCTATGTCTGAATTTGGTTTCCCCGCAAAACTTATACGGCTGTGCAAAATGACGTTGAGCAACACCATCAGCTCAGTCAGAATTGGGAAGGACCTCTCCGAGCCGTTCGAAACTAAACGAGGTTTCAGACAGGGTGACCCCCTATCGTGCGATTTCTTTAATTTGATGCTGGAGAAAATTATACTAGCTGCAGAACTTAACCGCACTGGAACAATATACTATAAAAGCGTGCAATTACTGGCATATGCTGATGACATTGATATCATCGGCCTAAACACCCGCGCTGTTAGTTCTGCTTACTCCAAGCTGGAAAAAGAAGCGGTAAAGATGGGTTTGATGGTGAATGAGGACAAAACGAAGTACCTGCTGTCATCGAGCAAAGAGTCAGCGCATATGCGCCTTGGCAACCACGCTACTGTTGGCAGCCATAATTTCGAAATAGTAAAAGACTTCGTTTATTTGGGAACCAGCATCAACACTAGCAAGAACATCTGCATTGAAATCCAGCGAAGAATCAATCTTGCCAATAAATGCTACTTTGGACTAGGTAGGCAATTGAAAAGTAAAGTCCTCTCTCGGCGAACGAAAATCATACTCTACAAGTCACTTATCGTACCCGTCCTGTTATATGGGGCAGAAGCATGGACCATGACAACAGCAGATGAAGCGGCTTTGGGAGTGTTCGAGAGAAAAGTTCTTCGAAAGATTTATGGACCTATACGCTTTGGCGATGGCGAGTACCGAAGAAGATTTAATGATGAGCTGTACGAGCTATACGCAGACATCAACATAGTCCAGCGAATTAAAACGCAGCGGCTGCGCTGGCTAGGCCATGTTATGCGAATGAAAGATGATGCTCCGGCCAAGAAAGTGTTTCTATCGGAACCCGCCTATGGAAGCAGAGGTAGAGGGCGGCCCCCACTTCGTTGGAAGGACCAGGTGGAAAACGATTTAAACTCCCTTGGTGTGACCAATTGGCGCCGGTTGGCGGAGCGAAGGAGCGACTGGCGCGCCTTGTTGGACGGCCATAACCGTTTAGACGGTTAAGCGCCAATTAAGTAAGTAAGTAAGTAAGTTATTGGTTACATAAATTTGCGGCATATGTTCATAATAAGTTCGCGAAACTGATCAAATCCTGGCCAGCTTTTGACAGCGCGTCTTTAAGGTTTCTTATGCGACATCCCATAGTCCAAGGAGCTTTTCACATTTTTCTCAAACAGGGGATGGGAAGACTTTCATACTTTTCCATATTATAATATGAACTTGTTTTTTTCTTTCCTTTAACAGCTGGAAGAAAGATAGTTTATCACCGCAATATTTTAGCTACAGCTGACGCCAGTTGGCATTGCTGTGTAATATCAGGTCTTCCTCCACCTGTTTTCTCCAACATATTTTATCGGAATATATTGAGATATAGGGTCCATCGTCTTCCTCGCTTTATATAAATAAGTTAATCGACACTGGTGGGGTTTTCATTGCTTTGCATGATACGAATAAAAGAATACATCAGAGATGATGTGACATGCAGTGATGAGGTGAATGGTGGTATATAATATGACTGGACTTAAGCTGATATAATTACTTCCCTTGATTTAATATTATTTGTAGGGAAGAACATGCGAGGTGGTAACACGTGATTGTTAGGTTGATATAATTACGCGATGCAATTCCATATCATGTGATATATGTGCTATGACTGCTGCTCGTGTGATTTTCGGGAAGGTCATGTCGTATGATACTGTGTGCTTTGAGTGATGTGATCGCATGAATTAGTTTTATATGATTCAAAGGCGATGATGTAGTGAGATGTGATGTTCCCTGATTTGTAGAAGTAAGGTATATCAGGCTTCAATACAATTTGAGGTGATATGATGACTAGATCATTACTGATGTTATTAAAGGATTTGATTTCATGTGAATTCAGGAAGGTAGTGTCGTATTGACGTGAACACATGATTTAATTTCATATAATATGAAGGTGATGATATAGTTTGATGCATTGCTGTGTGAATAGGAGGAATAATGCGTAACACACAATGCAACTGAGAAAAAACAAATCGATGTGACCTTATGTTATTTTTTGTTATCTAAGAGAAAATATAATGGGAAGATGATGTGAATAGTGACTTGTAATAGTCCGGAGATAGGACGATGTGATTGCGTAATTTCGAGTGATGTTATCACATAATTCAATTTCATAGGATTCGAAGGCATGAGATAGTGTGATGCGATTTTTGATAACTTAATTTGTAGGAATTATACATATCTTTTATTATCATCTTTTAGAAGGGAATGATCAATAGAGCTGCAGGACAATGTAGACAGTTTTCTCAACTTAAAAGCACACGAGTTGAAAGTTAATATATGATACACTCAATGAATTGACCACAAATCGTTTTGCAGATCTTCTGCTCATTCCCTTCTATATTTCTCACCTTAAATAACAACAACTCAATTCGTATTGCATTTTCTATAATTGTATTTAAACGTAATAAGTATAGTTCATACAAATCAAATACCGAAACCACCTCACATGATATCATTTCCTTCATATCATATGAAATTAAATCATATGATCACATCACTCCAGGCACATAATATCACACGACATCACCCTACAGAAAATCACATGAAATCAAGTCTGGTAATCACATGGTTATCGACAAGCTCTATCGCTTGATATAAAATCAAATTGCTTGGCCACATCATTCTGTCTCGGCTAATCACGTTACACCACATCATCTTCCCATAAATTATATAAAATCAAAGCGAGTATCAGTCTAGGGCTACATCATAAATAGGACATACATACCGAGCTCTATTAAGAATATAATTTATCGCTTACCTTAATATGAAGTTTATTTAAAAAAAATGCTAGCGTTTTTACAAAGAGCAGTAGCGTATGTTGGCTTTAACCTTTAAATAGCTGTCGCAATACTCGTGTCTCTGTAGCAAGAAAATATTCATAGAAAATGCCAATGGTCATACATACTTACACGCGCTCCAAGAAACACTGAATATATGTATATGTTTGTCTGTAGCAGCAACGATTTATGAGCCAAATACTTGTTAATATCGAAGTAAAATGCAAAATCAAGGAAAATACGAAAGAGCCAAAAAAGACCGCAATGGCAATGCAGATGTTTGGGTATATTTAAAAAGCATATATGGGCATGCTGGCAGAAGCAATGGTTGTGCTTTATACATAACAGTTAACACTTAATTTATGCTTATGCTGAAGCTTTGTTTGCACAAAAGCGCAAATTTTGGAGGGTGACATAAGTTCAACGACCATAACGCCAGTTGCCTTATAACCACTTTAAATAGCCACAAAGGCAATTGCAGTTATGACCGTATGACATGGTCACAGCGTCAAATTTCAAATGGTTAAAATGTCAACGATGTTGGCATTATGACCTTTCTGCTTTTCAGGAATGGCCATAAAGTGAACTCTTTTTTTCTCATAAGGTCATTTATATTGTGTCGCATATCCACGTTAATGTTAAGAACTGTTGAACAACGGCAACGTTTTAATATTTTTCGTTATTATTTGAAATAACTTTTTATATTAAATTTACGGATAAAAAACTGACCCAATGGGTCCTCTCTGAGATAAGAAGAATTTATTCAAACAAAGTTGAGAGAATTTTCCGATGAAAGTTAGTGAAAATTTGGAAAAAAAAAAATTCTGGTTTCATTACAGCGAAAAATCGGTTTATAAGATGGTCCGATGCATATTTCTTTGAAATAAGAAAAACATATTCAACTACGAGTCTAACCCATCTTGCGAAAGTATTTTTTTTTTTGTGCTGAGATTAAATGGCTGTATATTGCTATGGGGTTTTCACCCAAAAAGTCAAATTGTAAAAGTAGTAAGTTCAATTGACCTTACGAGCATTTGAAGTGGTCATAAGGACAGCTTGCAAAATGTATGAAAACGAATAATGCTTTCGCCTACCATAGCTTATCGCTAGTTATAGCGAGCACTGTGCTCTCAGCCTCACAATAGCTGCATAGATCAAGCGAACTATATTGGAAGAAAAAACCCCTATGATAGCCTAACATACATATGCATGTACCGCTTTTTACTGGTTATAACGCTTTATGCAACTTCCAGTGCCCATCTATGTTGGACATACAATTATGTTTGTATATATACATTAGAGTGTAAAAAAAATATTTTTTTTTTGTTTAGGTATAAAAAATTGGTCTCTTAAAATGTTTGCCTCTAATATTTATATTTAGACTATCAGTATCGCATTTTTTAATTTCTCATAGAACAAAAATGAAGATGGTAAGAAAGGAATTTTCACACAAGTTTTGTTTGGGATATTTAAAAGAGCGATAGGGACTATTTGAATATCAACGGTTCGTATCTTTATGAACCAATTTTGACACTTCTGGAAAAACAAACAATTTATTTCCAAACATTTTAACATTTTTTTTTCCTTTTTATATCGTAAAAATAATGTTCACGACATTAAAGAAAATAGCCTTTAAAAGTTTTAGCTTTTTATATGCAGTTTTTCAGCTTTACTGATCTGTTAGAGTCAAGTGCAAATAAAATTCGATTTATTCCACCATTTAGCCCAACGTTTCGATAATTATCCTTACCTTCTTCAGGGCGGTCTATATTTGTTTATAATAGAATACAAAAAACAAAAACAACATTAGAAATAAAATTACACGATTTAAAATACGTAGTTACAAACAAAATATTGTACAATTATAAATTTAAATTTTACATGAAATATTACTCCACAACAATTATTTACATATATTCACTCATATTGGTATTTAAAAACAATTTTATTTTTACTTTACTAATTTACATTATAATGCTACCATCATTGTATGGAAACTTATCAAACTAAAAACTAATTATTTGTATCATAGGCATAATAAGTAAGTCGCGGCTATGTCTTGTGTATCTTCTTTCTTGTTCATTGCCTTTTCTCTGTTTTGCATTATTCTTAAGCTCTCGAGTGTGTACCTTGTTCTTTCTCTCGTCTCTTTGTCTATTATTTTTGTTGTTGTGAAATCTACTGTGTGTTTGTTGTTTACCGCGTGTTGTGATAACGCTGTGCTGTGTTTTTATTTGTTGATATCGGCTTGGTGCTCTGCAAGTCGTGTGTTTAGCGCCCTCTTTGTAGTACCAATATATATGTTGTTGCAATGTTCAGTTTCTGTTATAAACAAATATAGACCGCCCCTGAAGAAGATAAGGATAATTATCGAAACGTTGGGCTAAATGGTGGAATAAATCGTATTTTATTTGCACTTGACCCTAACAGATCAGTAAAGCTGAAAAACTGCATATAAATTAATAAAACTGATCGGAAAATACCATTAAATTGTTTGAACTATTTATTTTGATGTTTAGAGGTGCCTCAACACGATTTTTGATTTCTCCCTAAAAAGAAGAAATTTTCAAGTTTTTGTAATAAGTATATGAGAGCTCTAACAGCTAGCACAGAAGTCACATGGTATACATATTCTTAAAGAAATTTTAATGCTCTATAAAGGTCCAACAAGATTGTTTGCTAACTTTACTCATTAATTAGTTGTTCGAGGTTAAAGCTCTCCTCAAATTGCATGAGATTGGGATAGACTTCACGTTGTAAAACGGGCCGTCGTTCAATGTTCTCTTTATTTTTGGAAATAGAAAAAAGTCACACGGAGCCATGTCTGGCGAATATGGAGGCTGGGACATCGTTACAATATTGTTTTTGGCCAAAAATTCACGATCAAGTCGTAGTGCAAAAGCCATGAATAGTTTTGGCACAAATTTGGGCGTTTCTTTCGGATTGCTTCACGTAAACGGCGTTGAACTTATAGGTAGTACTCCTTATTGACCGTTTGACCGCGTGGCAAGAATTCATGATGCATTATGCGATTAAAATCGAAAAATACTGTGAACATAACCTTCACGTTCGACTGCACTTGTCGAGCCTTTTTCGGTGTTGGTGATCCAGAACGCCTCCACTGTTTTACTCACTGCAGACTCACCGTAGGTCTTTGTTAACATTTCGCACACTTTGTTACACTTTATTTCTATATTTTCTGAACACGCCTCGTATTTGTTTACCAAACAACGTCAATGCGTTGTGATATGTGCACGTTGTGAATTTTTTGTTGATTTCTCAATTGCTCGTTGATGCCAACCTCATTGGCTTGCAAAACTGTGAAATATGCAATGCCACAGTCAACTTGCACAGAGCTCAAAATGCAGACATACTTACCTACAAACGTATACATATGTACACATAGTTTCACAAGTACAATAGCCAAACCCCCACAAAGCTCGCAATCCCCGAAAATGAGCTGCTTTGTGGTGATTCAAGCGGAGTTGCGTCGTCAAGTTTAAAATTTTTCAGCTATTTGGTTTGTGTGTTGTTGTTGTGTTGGTAATCGCAAAGCGGTTGTACTACGAATTGGTGGAGTGAAAATGTGGAATGTGCGGTGTTGTACACGAATTTTTGTTCAATTTAAGTTGAGATGGTTTTCTACTAGCAGGTAAAGGAATACAGGTGGACGCACATTGATTATTTTCTTAACAGAATTTAAATAAATAAATTAAATGAAAAAATCAATTAATTTTGAAATATATTAGTCCGAAAAGAATGTTGATCTGGAATTTCTCGGAGAAAATCAGATTCCAGTATAAAAACATACACAAAGCTACTAGACTAGTGTTCAGCGAAACTGAAACTATGCTGTGTTAGTAAAAGTAAAATTCATTGCCGCGCAACAAAGCATAGTACAGGTCTACAGCCGGAGTCATTGGTGCCGTATGTCGTATCGTTGTATCCGTATCCCTAACGTAATCAGCTTTTTATCGTTACGATGGTAAACCAAAACCCAATTGGTTAAGCTGGAGACATTGGTGCTTTATCGGTAACCGTATCGGTAACCTTATAACAGCTGATTCGACCAACCTTATGAGAATCAATGCAATCGATTATTGGTGCCGCTAAGGTCGTAACCGTATCGTAGCCAACCAATTGGGTTTTGGTTTACCGTGGTAACGATAAACAGCTGATTACGTTAGGGATACGGATACAGCGATACGACATACGGCACCAATGACTCCGGCTTTAGCTACGATACGGTTACGACCTTAGCGGCACAAATAATCGCTTGCATTGATTCTCATAAAGTTGGTTGAATCAGCTGTTATAAGGTTACCGATACGGTTACCGATGAAGCACCAATGTCTCCAGCTTACAAGTAGGATATGTAGCAGCACGCACATACACAGCCACGCTCACCTGATAAAATTCTTGTTCTTGTTCGTTTCTTGTGTGGATGCTATTTGGCACTGTTGTACTTCTTAGGTCCAAGAAAAGTGTAGTAGCTGCTAACGAAAACTGTGTAAAATTTTTATTGCAAAATTACAAAGAAATATCCTTATTTACTTTCAAATGAGCACTTAATTACATCTCTCTTTAAAATCCATATGTTTTGGACAATTTTAATTAACAAATTGTGATACTTTATTACCAGAGACGATTTCTAAATCACGATCAAAACCGTCGAGGGAGGTATTAATAGACGCGTTTTTGCCTCGCTTCCAATAATTCGATTACTTTTTCGCCTTTGAACTATTGATAACAGGACAAAACGCCTCTTTTTATTTCTCTTTCCACATTTTTGGACGGGTTATTGCAGTCGACCTCGGTTTCAAACTGTTTTTCGCGGAGAACTTTTGAACGGGTAGAAAAACTTAGCCCTCGTGTTTGTATTCTTAATGCTGGAATAACTACGCGTCCTCAGATACCCCAATTCAAGACTTTTGTATAATTTTCTTTGGACGCATATAGGTGCAATACATTTTCATACCAAATTCGTAAAAAAACCCATATCTTATATTCCGCTCCTTTTTTTGTTTCCCTGCGTCGCTTTCCACGACAGCAACCCCGGTAATTTTGACACTTCGTTCAGTGTCAAACGCATGTTCCACGCAGGTTCCACTGAGTTCCACACTAGTTTGACACTGACCGAAGTGTCAAACGGCAGTATGTTAGAAAGAGAAAGGAATTGTTTCCTTCTCATACAGATCATACTTATAAACTTGTACTATGCAACAAAGCAAGACGTATTGCCGCATATATGCTAACATTCAGAAATTATGTCGTAAATATGCTTTAAAAATATCATTTTCTTGTTTGAGTCTAACAAAAACTTAAAAACAAAATATATTGCTATCATAAGCAAATAAAATAAAATAAATAAATAAGCGTCTGTTTGCAAAATAGGTTTTTTGAAATGCGCAAATAAACAGTATGGCGACTTATTAAAGCATAAAAATGTATAAGGTGTAATATTAAATTCATTTACACACGCTGTTATATGAACGCACCTAATTGTCGATCAGCTTTATTATTGCCAAAAGAAATTGTGATTATTATAGAAATTAAAAAAGTGCCAAGATTAGATGAAAAAATCAAAAGTAAAATGTCTTAACTAAGATATTCTTGTAAATGGCTTACTGATGTTGGAGATTTCTGATGAAAATGACGGCTTGCATTCCTTTAAGTTTACCGCGTTTCACCATGAAATGTGGGCGTAAATTTATACCAATTGTGTAAATGATTTTTCATACAAAATTTGACAGCTCGTTTACGCTTTAGATAAATTTATACGTTTACACACTTTATAAGGCATTTATACGGTTAGGTGAGTTCTCCTAATAGCCACTTTTGGGGCTACTAAACCAGAGATAATAATTGTGAAATGAGCGTGAGTAATTATTTCAGAAGTTGACGACCTCTGTACTAGACAGAATTCTAAGCGAATAATACGAAATCAAGTGGATCAAGTCGCGACTGATGGTAGAAACTGCACCAGTGTCCAGCAAGCGCATCAAAGAAAGGGATGTTATGAAAAATGTAGCACTTCCTCTGAGAGAAGGATGCCACCTATAAGGCTGTGCTACGTGCGCGCGCAGTGACACGTGGTGGATTGGAGACGGGTACTTAAAGAAACAAACGTGTAGCAGAACTGCGTGATTGCAGAACTGCGTGATTGCGTAAGCTTCAAATGTTAGCTGATAGGTGCAATGCGTGGGAATGCTACCACAAAATCTGGCAGATGACGGAAGATTTCAAACTGCTGCTGATTTCAGTAGAAATGATGACGGCCGCCTGACACAGAGTGTGCTTGGCGAAGGTGATAACGAAACCGAAAGCTTGGGCATGATTACGAGTGTGGACAGTCCTCATACGGATGTGAATCTGGCATGATTCGGCACTATAATCTTCTTCAGTAGGGCTACATCGAGACAATTTTTACTCAAGTTGTATGTTTTAATAATTTAATAACAAAACTGATTTTAGATGTTATAATATTGTATGACAGACTTTAGGTAAAGCTAAAACTTGTCAAAACGACTGATGTTCTCCCCAGAAAAAAATCAAATATGACAGAGCGACCAAATTTGTAAAAAAAATAATTTATAGTTTGAAAGGTCGTAATCCCGGACAGGACGGACTATTGTATGCATATAACTGCTCCATATACAACCGTCACCCCAGTCATTCCCCCGAGAGAGGAGTTGGGAAGAGGAATTATCTGGGGCAGGGGACCGGTTAACTTGTTCACGGACGGGTCGAATTTGGACGGAAAGGTTGGGGGGGGGGGGGTATTTTGTCAAGAGCTAAATGTAAGCCGTAAGTTTAATTTGGCTGACCACTGCAGTGTATTCCAAGTATAAGTTGCTGCGATTACGGATGCAGTGGATGAAATGCTATCCAGTGCTACTAGGGTTAGGGAATTTAATATATACTCTGATAGCCAAGCGGCTATCAAGGCCTTGCGTTGAACTACAGTGCGATCGATGGTGTTCAGGGAGTGCCTGATCTCGCTTGCGATTGCATCGAACTATTTTATAATTAAGATTATCTGGGTCCCGGGCCATAGTGATATCCCGAATAACTGTCGAGCGGATCTGCTAGCCCGCATCGGTACAACTGAACCGGAAGAAGATGGCTGTAGGGATTTCGGGATTCCGCTGGCCACCTGTGGTTTGCTTCTCCATAGCTGGGCCTCGAGTCAGCTCGGCAAACTTTGGGCGGACACCACGTCTTCCAGGGTAGCAAGATCTTTCTGGCTGAAAGTGGATGGCAGGAAGTTTGCCGAAATAATTGGGTTCCCTAAGGCTCACCGTTCAATGGTCATTGGGGTTTTGACAAGGCACTGTCCCATGGGTATCCATGCGGTACATTTCAATATACTGGAAACTGCATCCTGCTGCAGATGTATTAAGGATGATGAAGTGGAATTACCGAATCACTTTATGCTTGATAGCCCAGCTTTTGCAGAACTAGGCGAAAGTACTTTGGTCGCGACTCACTTGAATCTCCCGAGGATTTATCGAAGGTTAATATTCCTACCAAACGATTCTCTAAGTAGATATAACTACGTCACCGTTATTTTATTGCATGTGGTATCATAACGGACCTTCATGTTGTCCAAGTGAGCTTCCCTTTTCAGGGCAGCTACCACCTAACCGAATCTAACTTAACCTAAGGTCGTAAATATACGAGCCCAAAATTACTTTTGCTTTTAAGTTTTTGAAGTCAACTACATTCTAAAAAAAATACCGCAAACTTTTGCAAAAACGATTTTCTTCTTAAAATGGGTAAAATTTAACGCTTATGAAGGTCAATCCTACCTGTCTTTCATTTACAAATGCCTTCTTTATTTAGAGCAAAGTACCTGGCAGACTTTGCTTTGCACGAAAATTGAAAATTGACCAAATTTAAAAATTTTCGTCACTTCTCTCTATCCCTACCTATATCTTCGAATAGACTTCTACAGCAATTCCTGTTTCTCATTGTTATTTCTTTCCTTCCCTTATTCACTTTATTTCCATTCCCTTCTCATTCTGCTTTCACCTTACACTCTCAATCCCACTACCACTCTCACACCCTCTAAACCTCCCACCAAAATTATCACATAAATAGAATCTATATACCAAATAGGGTAAGCTTCTTGGAACAACTACGATGATATCTCACTTCCACTCCCACTTCAACACTTTCTACCTCTCCTACCTAAATTATCTCATATATTAAATCTTTACACCAAAAACGGTTACACTCACTTTTCCAAATTTCCTATAGCTATATATAAAAAAAAACTCCGGGTGGCTACGTGAACCTATTGTTGATTTATTGAGTTTTTTAAAGTTCGGTTCATTTCTTTTCGGTTTTTTATTTCTTGGTATCGTTCGACTGTGTTTGGGTACTTCAACCTTAGATTTTTTGTTATTTTCTGCTTTATTTACTCTAATGTATAGATTTAATAATCATTTGTAGTTAGTTGCATTAACATTGCCTCACTTAACCCTTGCCATTCGGAAGCTGATTACCGGACCATTGAATGTGGACATAATTAGCAAATTGGTGGTAGTAATATTCTCGAGGAAATTGTTTATTTTTCGTTCTTCTTTTCACTAGAGACAAGCAAAAGCTGCCGAAATAGTGCTGTGTAACGCAGAGCAGCATTGCGTCAATGCGTTTCGGATGAGTAAGTGCAACTTTCACTCACAATGGCGAAATTTTGTCAGAAGCGCCAATAACCGTAATACAATCAGTGGCACAAATTACATAAAAATTTGTTTTAGTTGACAGCACTGCAAACAATAAAAACTAACTGAGGATTATAAGAATTAGCTTATGTTTCATTGATTTTTGGCAAGCAAACGGCTTAGTGACATTGTAAGAGAGAATGACGCCATTTGTTTAATTCATTGTATTGCCCCTTGACATAGCGCTGGCTTTATGCTATCTGCGCCCAGAACTTGCGCCATTACCCGTTACTAGCATGGCATTTGCTGGTTTGTAATTTTTTTCAATTGTTCGATGATAGCCGTTGCATGTTGCACAAAAATTTAAATACACCACTTTTTTGCTTCTGTTGCACGTTCATTTGATGCTTTGCTGCCATTTAATGTTAATGATGAGCTTCGTTATGTTGCTGAGTGGTTACTAGAGGTTTTTCTTTCGCTATCACGCTTCACTTGATTTCTTTACACCTTTTACCTTTTCAAGTATTCGCTGTCCATCTCACTGTAATTACTAAATAAAGGGTGGTTCATATATTTGTATTTATATATTAGTACATACTATTGCCAATGCTCTTATGACCTACAAAACTTAAGGGGCATTCAATATGATATTTACGCGATATGGAATGCATGGTGTAACGGTCAGCTATACAACAAGTTG
Organism: Eurosta solidaginis; assembly: GCF_040869045.1. Classification (NCBI taxonomy): domain Eukaryota; kingdom Metazoa; phylum Arthropoda; class Insecta; order Diptera; family Tephritidae; genus Eurosta; species Eurosta solidaginis. The sequence goes on along the minus strand of NC_090321.1, from coordinate 204,765,680 downwards.
TCTACAGTTCGATCCACTCCATGAGAGAAGACTCCTAATGTAGCTATCTTATAATGATGGAATTATGAGCTAAGTCCAACTGCCCTGCGATTCGTTTCAATCTGAGCGGAGGTGAAAATTCACAAAGTTTCTGACCTGGTCTTCGGTGACCGAAATAAGGAGTGCTGGAGTTGCTACCAAATAAATTCTGTTCAAAAATCACACTACTTACGAACTAGCGCAGAACCATCGCATTAAGAGAATTCGAATTCCCTTCCCTCGCACTGCTTTCAATTGAAACTTAGGAAATGGCTGTCGCACTTCTTTGCCAACTTTTTAAACGAGTTTTTAGCCGATTCAGTTATACTAAGTGATTCTGAAATGGTCGCTGTCTTTGATTAGTTAATTTAAGTACAGATATCCTAGACTTCAGCACTGTGGTACAATTATGGCTACTAACTGTCCCGGTCTGTATCCAATTAGTATCAGGAGTCATTTAACCTGTAGAGAAAAGCTGTCACTTAAAATGACTCTCCCGTTTCTCTGCAGCGTTATCCAACAACTTAATATAACAGAGCATTACTCCTACTTACAAGTACCACTTACACTTACTAGACAATTGAAAAGCACACTTTTCTATCGTCGAATAAAAATTACTGCTCTATAAGTCTCCTATCATTTCACACTATGGATGATGGACGGTGGCTAATCAGATGGACTAGCCTTTGGAGTATTACAGAGAGATGTGCTCTGAAAGACAAGACTGTACTAAGCGAATGGCCAAATACTTCCTGGGACACAGACAGCAGAGGAATGAGTAGGGTGAACACGGCACCTCACCGCTTTTGTTGTTTTGTAAATGCCGTAAGTTAAGGCTACATATTAAAAATGTTTTTCGTAATGTTAATTTGAAATTCATCTAAGAACTGACATTATCCTCTAATCTCAGATATTATAACTTCAAACCAAAAAGACACGTTTTAATAAAAATTGCATTTGCTTGTAAAATTGAGAAATGTCATGTTGTTAACCACGTCTAAGCCATGACCAGAACTAAATGGAAACGATGTCAATGATACTTAGAAAAAAGGGGCTCAATATGAGAACACAACTGTGAATATTATGCAAATACATCAGCTTACTAACTTTAAAGTGAAACCTATGCTCAGGGCGCTCAGTTATTTGTTTTTATGACCTCCTATCAACAGTGTTGATGGAATTTTTTTTTCTTAGGGAAAGAATAATAATTGCTTACGTGTGATGACGTTTTCTTTTTTGTTAATTTTACTGTTAACACTGTCAATTCAGAAGCAATAATTTGTGCGATTTTGACAGCAATTTACAATGGATAAAAATTGTTAGAAATTCCAGTTGAAATTATCTATAATTTGGTTGATTTTATCAGAATATTTTCTCCGTCAGAGTATGTGTGAAGGTCGAACAAAGGTCGAGTCAAACACAAATTTTTTCGTCCAACGATCGAAATATACTTTCCAAATATTTCTTAAATATGAAACAAGTTGAAATTTTTCTTATGAAAAAATTATGATACGAAGTAATGTCAGATTTCCGAATGTCTAAATTTTCAAGGCACTCAAATGCTAGTAGATATATGATGATTATATGATGCGAAGAGAGTCAAATTTTATGTACTTTTGTTTACTTTTCTCTTTGAGTTTTTAAAAAGAAACCATTAATGACTCACCTTATATTTCCTAAGTGTACATGACCAGTGCGCGTACTTCTTTAAATTTAATAGCAACCAACATTTATTATAAACGAACCCATTGGCCGCCAGTGTATCACCCGTGGCGATGAAAATGAAAATTGTAGGCACCTCATTTTCCTTGGGACGTTTACACTACCTCTTGTTAAGTAAGAGCTTTAAATAGCTTCACCAACCATGGTGGCCAACACAGAGTAAAATCAATAATTTTGACTATTTTGCAGAGAAAACAACTGAAATTGAAACTGACAGTGGACAAGGAGAAAACAAGAATTTCACCAACATATAGGGGGTAAAATTACCAAAATGAACCATCCAAAATTGTTTGCTGAAGAGGATTTCTACTCTTTTTTTCCAATGATAGATATATTACTATAACACGGAAGCATAGGAAATATGTTAGGTAACTATCTGTAGATGATGCGAACGGACTTAATGGTTTTGAACAAAGACGATTGTGGTTCTGGGTGTTCTCTGGTATACTTTTCCGTAAATGGGCTATAGAAAATGGTTTTAAGAAACAGATTTTTTTTTTAATATTTTGTGCCTTAAAGTTCAGATTCACTTAGGTTAGGGCCGATTGCACTATCTTCAGTTAGTGAGTTATCTATAAGCTCTCGAAATTTTCCCAATGCTAACTGAAGCTTTGCGTCTCAAAAAGTGTAAACAAAAGTCAGCTGTTTGCCTAGTTTTCGTGTATTCACAATACATTATTCCGATTTGTTCTACAAAATATTCACAATTATCGATTTAAAGGAGGTTGGTAACTTTGTGTTGGTGAAAACGAAAAGGTCAAATGAAGCTGATAGATTTCTATACTACAGGTCAAATCTCATTTAACTAAAAAATAGTGAAAACGGTCCTTAATCATTTATGGAGGTGCAAAGTTGAGCAAAAAATTATATTTCGAAATATTTAAGCGTGGATAGTGCGATAAGAGACGACTATTTAGAATACCAAAGAAAGGTTTTGAGTATGGGACCTTTAAAAGAGCTTCATTTATTTATTTCAAATGATAGTCTTGGACAGCTAAAACTTCCCTAGAGACTATTAACAATTATAAATAATTAACTAGTTATCCCACAAACATCCCAGTTTTAAATTTTTAGATCAGACTTGGATTCTATGGGAAACCCTCTAAGCAGTCAGATACTCAAAACCTTTTTCTTGGTCCATTTACACAGTTTTTTAATAAGGTGTATCGTCCTTTCTCGGTATGTGTTCTGGATGTACATAAGGTGTGTTCAGAAAATAACAGGCATTTTTTTAATTTCGCGGGTTTGGAGTGGCTAATTGTCAAAAATTGTATACATATGTCCCTGAAGGATGATAAAATTTTCAGCTGAATTCAATGTTTTCTTTATCACCTGCTAAGGTTAGACGTGTTTTTATGAGGTCGGCGATTTTCGTTTGTTAAAAAAAATTGATCAAAGGATTTGTATCAAATTTTGCGTAAAGAATGAAATAAAGTTTAACAAAGTGTGCGTAATGTTAACAAAGGCCTACGGTGAGTCTGCAATGAGTAAAACAGTGGATCGCCAAGATCGAAAAAGGCTCGACAAGTGCGGCCTTTCATGGCTTTTGCACCACGATAATGCACCTGCTCACACTTCATTGCTTGTTCGTGAATTTTTGGCCAAAAAGAATACTGTAACGATGTCCCAGCCTCCATATTCGCCAAATATGGCTCCGTGTGACTTTTTTCTATTTCCAAAAATAAAGAGAACTTTGAAGGGCCGTCGTTTTACAAGCATAGATGAAATTAAAATCTCATCCCTGAAAGAGCTGAAGCCTATCCCAAAGATCGAGTTTTAGAAGTGTTTCGAGGATTGGAAGAAGCGCTGGCACAAGTGCATAATATCTAATGGGGACTATTTTGAAGGCGACAACATTAATGTAGATGAATAAATAAATATCTTTTTCAAAAAACCAAAATTCCTGTTATTTTCTGAACACACCGTAGTACTTTGTTTTTGAAAATACCGACATTTTATGTTAGAAATTGAACTCAGTTGAAAGTGCTAAATAAAGTCCGTGCACTGCTCATAACGCCAATGCTGCGATTGTTGTTGCTATCATTCCTGTGTCTGCTCTTGTTGTTGCCTTTATAATTATTTTGCGATTGTTGTTGTGCACTTGCACTTTTCCTTTTTATTCGGTACGCTGCTGTTGTTATTGCTGTCTTATTTGTTCAGTCTGACAACATACAACAACTCATTTACAGCAAATGGTTTTTATTTTTTGTTGTTTTATGATGAAAATGAAAATGACTGTGGTCAGCAATACGCCCCACTGTTTACGCTTGCTTATACATATCTAAGTACACATCGTTAGCTTAATGTGAAAATGTGCTAAGTCACTTTTTTTGAAAAATTTTATTTTAATGCAGTTTTAAAACTGAATTCAAAATACATCTATCACAAGAAAAAAATATTTTAATATTTAATTTTTACGTGCTGTTTGATATGATGTGTAAATGTGTTAAGTCATCAACTATTCAAAAAAAATGTGCTAAGTCAACCAGTCAATAATATCAATCTGAATTACTAGTAATTTCTTTGTGCGCGCATTTTATTTACTTATTTAGTTCATTCAGTCTAAAAGTACATGCTCTGTTGTTGTTGTTGTATTAACGATAAAGACACTCCCCGAAGGCTTTGGGCCGATGTTGATGGTCCTTTGCTGCATATAGATCTGGTACGTTCCGGTAACAAAGCACTATTAAGGTACTAGTCCGAACATCTCGGGAACAATTTATATGACCACATCAAACCTTCTAGGCCATACCTTCCTCCCCACCCCCCAGTTCCATGAAGAACTTGGGGTCGCCAAAGTCTCGGCTGTCAATGAAACAGAATTCGCCACGTGTAGGTGAGGTTGACAATTGGGTTAGAGAAGCTATAGATTGCGCTGGGAACCCCTTGAGTGAGTTGCATACACATAAATTCCATTCACCCAATTGAAACATACCTTTGGTGTTTGATAAATGCTTTGCGCTGACCATAATCTATTTCAATTCTTACATGTCGATAACTACATACTTTGTTACAGACTAGTTAAAAACAGAAAACAATTCAAGCTTAAACTTATATAAGCTGTTATTAAAATTAAAAACACTACTGAATCGATTTGCTAGGTGTATAGTTCTAGATATAAGTTCATTCCTAGCATAATTCGTTTTATTAGTTATTTAGATAGAATCTTTTATGCCGAAGATCCCGCATTGGAATATATGGAATGAACAAATTACATAAATCAGAGCAATTCTTGCCAAATTTTATTACATTATAGGCATGCATGAGTGAGATTAAAGTTCTTCTGTTATGCAAAGTCTGAAGACCAAGCAATTTGTGACTGCTGATATATGATGGGAGGCCGTCTGGCCAGTGAAGCATACGTAAAGCAATTTTTGTAAACATTTTTTGAACTATCTCAATTTTATAGGAGTTAGATTCATGGATAGGATCCATATTATTGAGCAATATTCAAGATCACATCTGACCAAGGATATATAAAGTGCCCTCAACATCTTAGGGTTCTTAAAGTCACTGTTGTTAAGTCTACTGAACCCAACCATTCCAACAAATTTTGAAACAAGGAATTCAATGGTACTAGAGAGAGTTTGGAGTTAAAAACTACACCCAAGTACTCTCTTGACAACGATTAAGAGATTTAGCATTTAGTTTGTAGATAAAGTTTTTGGAATAAGACACAACACAGCATTTGTTTGAATTAAATATAAATTTAAGTCTGCGCACCATCCGGCCATCCGGCAAAAGAGTCCAGATTAGAACCTTTAGAAATAGTTTGAGAAATAAATAGTGATTTTTGTGAAATATATAGGTTTAATGCTTTATTTCAATCATTAAGTTGAGGAGTGATGGGAAAACATATAGAGTAAAAAGTGCTAAGTCAGGAAAAAAAATTTGTTATGAGTGCGGAAATTGTGCTAAGTCATAAAATAGCTACTGGGTTGGCAGACATAATTTTTATTTATCTTTTTCAAAGTTTCTGCACTCAAAAGCATTGCAATTAAGGTATCCTCATTCACAGTTTTGAAAAAAAGAAGGTTATTTCAAAAGTTATTAATTTTTTTTCGTCTCCTGTAAAATTCGTAAAAGTTGACTTAGCACATTTTCACATTAAGTTAACGACATGTGAAAGCATAATGTTCAGTTACTTTTTGTTGATTTTAGTTTTCGCTCATCGTCTCTTTATGTGGTTTCTGCAAGTACTTTAATAATGCTTAGAGTCATCAAATCGCGTCAGTTCATCAATTGGTTATACGTCTTTCGTACTAACATTTTGTTGAATTTCTACATTTTTATTTGTTGTTCACTGGGATTTTTATTATTATTATTATTTCTTTTTTGCTTTTTAAATACTCTCACAATTATTTATTTTCTCTGATGCGTCTCATTATATTGGTGCGATACTGGTCGAATGCTTATCTTCCTTGTCAGTCTTCATCAAAGTCAACACTGGTACTTGTTATTCACAGAGATTGTGTGAAAGTGCATTTCGTTTTTTTTTTTAGTACCGTAGACAAATGTGAAGCTTTGTAGGAAGTAAATTAAGCTGCTTAATGAATGATAAAACGAAATGTGTCCATACAATTATTAGATTTCCTTGTTTCAAATAAATGGTTGACGCGAAAAGCATTGTAAACGCCAAATTTTTCCCAATATTCAATCTCGGTTGCCAAGAAATAACTGAAAGTGGCATAGTCCCATCCTTTTTACCTGACTTAGCTCGAACTTCTTTACTTGGGATAGCCAAATTGGAACAATGTCAATCCTGAGTCTTCAGTATAGCCGATTTAATACAAATTTGTATGATAAATTCATATAAATGATTTATAAATTTTTTATCGTAAAATGTGAAAAGTGGGTAATAAAATATCACGCAAAAATATATATGGTCTATATTTAAAAAAAATCAAAATTATTTAAAATTTTGATTCAATCCTGTATAAAAAGTAACAAAAACAAGTAAGGAAAGCTAAGTTCGGATGTAGCCGAACATTACGTACTCAGCTGAGAGCTTTGGAGACAAAATAAGGGAAAATAACCATGTAGGAAAATGGGCATAGGGTAACCCTGGAATGTGTTTGTATCACATGGGTATAAAATGGAAGGTATTAAAGATTATTTTAAAAGGGAGTGGGCCATAGTTCTATAGGTGCACGCCTTTTCGAGATATCGCCATAAAGGTGGACCAAGGGTGACTCTATAATATGTTTGTACGATATGGGTATCAAATGAAAGGTGTTAATGAATATTTTAAAAGGGAGTAGCGCTAAGTTGTATATGTGAAGGCGTTTACGAGAACATCATCTGTCGGGTACCGCTAATTTATTTATATATGTAATACCACGAAGAGAATTCCTGCCATGATTCCAAGAGCTTTTGATTTCGTCCTGCAGAACTTTTTCATTTTCTTCTACTTGATATGGTAGGTGTTACAAATTTTTTTCTAAAGTTATATTTTGCGTCATAAAAACCAATCCAATTTCCATTTTTCATTCCTCCTTTCGTATTTGATTGAACAAAATTTTTTTTTAAAGTGGGCGCGTTCGTCATTCGATTTTGCAAATTTTTATTTAGTACACATATGGTAATAGGAGTAGTAACGCGCCTGCCAAATTTCATCATGATATCTTCAACGGCTGCGAAATTAGAGCTTGCAAAACTTTTAAATTACCTTCTTTTAAAAGTGGGCGGTGTGACGCCCATTGTCCAAAATTTTACTAATTTTCTATTCTGCGTCATAAGTTCAACCCACCTCATCGCTTTATCCGCCTTTGGTAATGAATTATCGCACTTTTTCGGTTTTTCGAAATTTTCGATATCGAAAAAATGGTCGTGATTTTAGTCCAATTTCGTTCATTTTAAATAGCGATCTGAAATGAGTGCCCAGGAACCTACACACCAAATTTCATCAAGATACCTCAAAATTTACTCAAGTTATCGAGTTAACGCACAGACGGACGGACGGACGGACGGACGAACATGGCTAAATGAATTTCTTTTTTCGCCCGGATCATTTTGATATATAGAAGTTTATATCTATCTCGATTAGTTAATGCCGTTAGGGGGTATCGTTATGCGAAAAAAGTTAGCCCATTCTATTTTTTTTCCGTTATAAGTTCATTTATTAACCGTAGGGAGGGTTTTATCCCTGTATATTCCCTCGGTTCCATTTGGCTGGAACTACTGCCTGGAAAGTGCGTTTTTACCAGCAGTCCACCGTTTTTGCGGAGCTCCCTGTCCATCATCCATTTTCTTTCCTCAGGAAGAATGGCCAGGATTTTTCTTTCGAGAGAATTTTCCAATTATCGAAGATTCTTTAGTTGACTCGATAGAATATCAAAATTCTTTCCTGCATTCTGTCTTTGCTACCTGAGACTATCTTTATACGGTTCCCAGTTTCCATTTAACCGGCCCAGGTTGAATAATTTGCGAGCTCTGCTCAGCTGAGTATAAAAATACCCGAATATTACTAAAGCTCTACAGTCAAATTTCGTTACAAAAGAACGTTTACCAAAAAACTTGAGGAGGTACGCAGCTATTACAACAGCGGCATTGCATACCATTCTGCATATCACTCCTGCAGACCTAATGGCCAAAAATATAGCGCTAGCAACTATACCCGTATATACCGAAGGCTCATAATTAATGGAAAGGGTCTGGCCAGTTCACGGCAGTGTCTTCCAGGTGGAAATTGTAGCTGTGAAGAAAGCAGCAGAAACTCTGGAGGAAGCCTACAGTCGCGTCAATATATATATGTTGAAAGTCTGGCGGCGATTAATGCAACAGGCTCAAACAGTACTTCATCAAGAAGTGCCCTGGAATGGAAAAAAGCTTTGTAGACATGGCTCAGGCCGAACCATACATCTACATTGGGTTGGGGTTACCAAGCACGGGAAGGCCGATGAGTTGGCAAAGGAGGGGCAGCACTCAATGCATCGACGGTAGACGCTGCAATCCGTTAAAAAAAAATCAAAAAGAGACAGGAGTTGTATATGATACATAAAACAGGAATGGCGTAGACAGAAGCGATGGGCTGAAATATTTCTGATATAATGTGAAAATTCTACAACGTTAGACTCAAAAAGTGGTTTATATCTTTGAAGATAGACGACTTAAGGCTTACGATAAGCATACTAACTGGACACTGCCTTTTGGCGTCACTTCGTCAGTAACAGCATATGTAGGTAGTGCGAGCTGCAGAAAGAAACGGTTGAGCACGCTCTGCGTTCGTGTTCTGCGCTCGCGACGCTAATGTTCCAACTACTAGGGTGGTAGAGTTGCCAGATCTCGAGCCAGCAATTCCTGGTTGGTTGGTTGGTTGGATTGGCGAGTCCCAATTGACTCCAATTAGCGTTCATGAGCCGTTTTGATACCATAAACTCGTGAGTTAACCAATGAAAGGGGAACTCGTCCTCCTATATCGATCCTGTGGATTTTATAAATTTGAGAAGCTCTCCCGGCCTAACATCCTTGAGTTCTGGGAGGCTTTCGAAAAAGGGCTTTCCAAGAAACTTTATTCTGCTTCGACAGTGTGCTGGGCATTCGCACAGCATATGCTCAATCGGTTCCTCCACCTCCGGACGCTTGCAGCTGCGACAGGAGTTATTGTGTTCCAGTCTCATCCGTGCCAAATGTACTCCAATTGTCCAATGCCCCGTGAGCACCGCAACTACTCTGAATATTTCCCTTCTGTTCTTAAGGACAGCTACATATCGTTTTTCGTTATATAATAGCCACATGCTTTTGGAAACTCTATAGGTCCGCAATCGATTCCACCTATTGTTGGCTACCCTGTTACCGTTACCATTGATATCCATTAACGCTTTACACACCTCTTGGATAGCGAAAATCTCAGCTTGAAACACGCTTGCCGAGTCGGGAAGCCGCATACATAAGGACGTGAGCGGGACAGCTGCAAATACTCCCGCTCCCACTACGCAACCCACCTTAGATCCGTCCGTTAAAACCGAGATGTCGAATCTCTGAGTGATCCCCCCATATTTCCAATATTTCCTTGTGGGGAAGAGAATTGTGTAGATTGTGTCAAAGACTGTCCTTGGTCATATGCAGTCCGTTTTTGACAAGATGCGGGAGTCGTTAATATTAATGAGCAGGATACGGCCGTGCCCGTATGTACGGTCCCTCCAAAGGCCCAACCCCCGAAGCCTTAGGGCCCCTTGAGATGCCGTTTCCTTGATTAAGAGATCTACCGGTGGAACATTGCATATCACATTTAAAGCTTCCGAGGGGCATGACCTAATTGCCCCCGTGATCGCTTCGCAGGCAGATTGTTGAACTTTCCCTAGCATGTTAATTATGTATTTCACCTCTACCGCCTTCCACCATACGAGTGCCCCATATGTCAGAATTGGTCGAATAACTGCCTTATGCATCCATGCCATGAGGTCTGGCCTCAGACCCAACTTTTAGCTAGCAATCCTTTGCAGGCATTCATAGCCCCGTAGGCTCGTTTGACTCTGTACTCTGTGTTATGCTTCCAGTTCAGCTTTGGCGTTAAACAGACTCCTAGGTATTTGGCCCTATCAGAAAGACTCAACTCCTGGCCATCAAGAGTGGGAAGGTTAAAACTTGGGATTTTCGTCCTAGTGGTGAAGAGCACTAGTTCTGTCTTTGAGGGGTTAACGCTTAGTCCGGCGGTCTCCGCCCAACTACTAAGCTTCCTCAGTGATCCCTGCATGATCCCACTAATCATATTGGGACACAGACCAGATACCAGTAATTCTACGTCATCCGCATAGGCCACCACTTTAACCCCACCCCTGTTGAGTTGATGAAGTATGTTGTCTATAACGCAAAGCCACAGCAGTGGTGACAAGACCCCGCCCTAAGGGGTCCCTTTGTGCCGTGCCGGGATGTGCCGTGATCTCACTAGCCCCCAGTTTAGCGCGTATCATTCTGGACCGCAGAGCCGTCCCTATCCAGATTACGAAAGGGTCCTCTATACCGAGTACATGAATACATTGAATGAATACATTGGTTCCAGCCGGACATTATTGAAAGCTCCATCTATGTCCAAGAATGCACCCAGGGTAAATTTTTTGTTTTCGAAGGACGACTGTACCTTGTGGACCACTTCATGTAAAGCGGTCTCTGTTGAGCGACCCCTGAGATAGGCATGGTGGGCTGCTGATAGCCCCGAGGTATCCAACCTACCGCGAATGTGGACGTCCAGTTCTTTCAAATTTTTTTAGAACAAACGATGAAAGACTGATGGGTCTGAAATCCTCCAGTTTTTCACGTCCCCTCTTATTGACCTTTGAGATAAAGACCACCCTGGTCCCTCTCCAATTCAGGGGCACATAATTAAGTCAAATGCAGGCTTTAAAGGTGCGTTCCATCCAGGGTATCACCAGAGACCGAGTTTTTTGTAGCATCGCTGGTAAAATACCATCCGGTCCTTGTGATTTATATGGTGAAAAACTGTTGATAGCCCATTCTATTTTTTTTCCGTTATAAGTTCATTTATTAACCGTAGGGAGGGTTTTATCCCTGTATATTCCCTCGGTTCCATTTGGCTGGAACTACTGCCTGGAAAGTGCGTTTTTACCAGCAGTCCACCGTTTTCGCGGAGCTCCCTGTCCATCATCCATCTTCTTTCCTCAGGAAGAATGGCCAGGATTTTTCTTTCGAGAGAATTTTACCAATTATCGAAGATTCTTTAGTTGACTCGATAGAATAGCAAAATTCTTTCCTGCATTCTGTCTTTGCTACCTGAGACTATCTTTATACGGTTCCCAGTTTCCATTTAACCGGCCCAGGTTGAATAATTTGCGAGTCTCTTACCTGAGCGTAAAAAGGTTGAAATTCCATCAGGGGGACTATACCTTTTTACTAAAACTTGTTGGACAAGCTATTCGGAGGGCAGACCCTAAGGCCTTCTCCTGATTGCTACTGTTAGCATCAAGGTCCTCCACTGATGAAATTTCCTGTGCCGAATGCCTACCTAGCTTATTTCCTACCACTTTGACGAACCTTCGCCAATTGGTCCTCTTTGGATTACGATAGGGAATAGGAATTTCTACATTAAGGCAGATATTGAATAGTATCCTCCTGTGGTCAGAAAACGACTGACTATCTGATACCCTCCAGCCGTCTACGCGAATATTGCTGTTACAGCTTAGTAGCGTGACATCCAACACCTCCTCCCACCCGTGGTTGGAAATAAAAAGGTGGGTGTGTTTCCCCGATTGCACAATACTAGGTCAGTATTAATAATAAAATCGAAAAGTGACTCACCCCGAGTGTTTATTTCCTTGCTTCCCCATAGGGAGTGACTGGAATTGGCATCACATTCCAGCACAATTTTAGCCGATCTCCAGTCCTGCATCAAGGCGCGGACCTCCTCCGGTGGAGCGTTCTTGTCATGTGGCATGTAGCACGAAGCAATTAGTATGCTGACTCCGTCTGCTATCTCTAGCGGAGTCGTTGTCAGATCCGAAGAGCTGTGAGAAGAAACAAGAAAAACATTGTAGTTAGATTTTACCAGAACTCATGTCCTAGGCTTACCGTCCTGGCGCTTGTAAAACGTAGAGTATCCCTTTATTGAGAGCCCTTTCATCTGGATGTTCTACACCCAGGGCTCTTGAACAAGGGCTATATCAACGTCTTCCTCCAGTAGGAAGACGGCAAGATTGTCCAAGGCCAGCCTAGAGTGCTGGAGGTTGATTTGGGCAACCTTTACACCCGTTGGAACTATTAAGCTAGGTCCTAGAAAGCAGTATTTTCGACACTATGGACACATAGAGTCTATGTAAGGTCTTTGCTGAGCGACCAGTTCAATTTAACCTTAGTCTTTAGCCCCGTCATATTACTCAAAAATGGTTTTCTAAAAATTTCAAATTAGTTCGAATTTTCAAAGTTCTCAACACATGCACTATCTATCGGATTTTTTTTTTGTAACTTTCACGAAAATAAAATGGTATCGTTATAATTTTTATAAATTTGATTATTTTTTGCTTTCTGTTATCGAAAATCCGAAAACAAAGTCTTTTCGTTCACCGCATCAATGATAGTAGATCTTCACAATTTCATGTAATCGCGCATTTCACGTGCTGAAATCAATCTGACCGATCATTCCTTAGATTGCCCTGCTTAAACACCACTGAGTTGATTTGTCATTACTTTCTCACAGGGTCTAGACTTTTAATTTTTTAACTTTGTATAGAGTAAAATCTTAAACATACTTCGGAAAAGGCATTTTCTAAAATGTATGCGAATTTTGGCAGACCTATAACTTTTACTTTGTGGGACTTAAATTGAGAGGGCTACTAAACTGCATACTGAAACAAATTCAGAGAACTCCAAAAACCTACATAGTTCCAGAATTTTGTAACATTTTCTCGAATTTTCTAATATTTTCGAAAACGTTTTTGAAATTGGTTTGCCGAAATTTAATTAAAATTCTCACTGCTATTTTTCTCTTCGCTTCTGTTTATATGTAAATTCTGTTTGCACGCTTTTAATGGTTTTTTGGCATTGAAAATTGCTGACTCTTATAGAAATATTCATGTTTTTGGGTTGGCAGAATATTAACTTTCTTAATCATTGGCAAGATTTCCTTTTTAACAAATACATGCTAACATATTCAGCAATATCAAGTATAGGTTATAAAGTTCAACGGAGTTTTAACATTATTTTTTATAATAAGACTAGCAAGCCATTAAGCATTTATTATAAATGACTTATCTTAAATATATTCAGACGCGCGGAAAGAGTATTACTTCCTAAAAATATGTCAAAGCAATTTCCTTAAACTGCGCTTAGTATTAGAAAAAATAATTTGCCGCCAGCGATATTAAGAAAGACGCCTACGTAGTATATCTAAGCCTATTTGGCGAGCAAAGGCGCCTTCGTAACCTAAAAACGACGAAATGGCACAAGCAATGCCAATTTTTACTAATTATTAACTCTTCTTTATGATAGCTTGTATAAGCCAAAACTATATGTTGCTAGTTGTGTATGATGTATTTCGTTTATAAAATATCGCAATTATTTGTTTATCATTTCGCTGGCGCCAATATTTAGCTAAGCCTTTGCGCGTGCGCATAATTTTGCTTCAACTTTTACTTTACAATTTTGCCTTATCTGCATTGCAGTTATTTCCAACTAAATGAAGCTATAATCATTTTCCACTTTATTGTTTAAACTCTTTGAAAAAAGAAGTAGCGTATGAGTGCAATTTTTACTTTCTGTCAGCAATTTTAATGCGATTGTAACGAATTTTTAGCGCAAATAAATGCAATGACATAAATTGCATAGTTTGCAGAAATTATTTATAATTTACTCAATTAGGCGTGGCACACTTCAACGGTGTATGAAGATAAATTCGTTAACAAATAAGGAAAAGTTGAAAGTCGTAAATAATTATGATTAAGAGCAATTGATATGGGAAAAGTAAAATTGCAACTAATTATCTGATTTAATAACCTTAATTTTTTGATATGGAAACATAATCGATTTTTATCAATAAGTTATAGATATGTTATAAAAAATTTTTATCGATTTACTATCGGATTTACTATCGGAAAGTTATAAATTTGTTATCGAAAAGCAATTGACTTCATACCGGAAAACAGCCGACTATTTATTGAAAAGTTATCAGTATGTTATCGAATGTTAGTATACTTGAAAAATAGTTCGAATATTTATCGAAACGGTATCGATATTTTATTTATAAACTTTCGAGTTGTCATCGAAAACTTATCAACTTATTGTCGAAAAATTGTTATTATGTATCGAATATTTTCGATTATTAATTTAAAACTAATCGAGTGTTATTAAAAAGTTATCGATTTGTGACCAAAAAGTTATTAATTCTCTATAAAGAATTTATGGCAACATTTTCAAAAAATTATCCATCTGTTATCGAAAGTTAAATAAAAATAAATTATTCGTTTTCTTATGTTAATTTTCAACAATTGATGTATAATGAAACAATTTTCCGTCATCCCTTGTCAAATTTGGTTTGGAGACAAACCAGTTTCGGCGTTACGCCATCAGCAGTGTCAGTTTTCGTTCTCGACCGCTTTAGAACGAAACCCAAACTAAATTTGCCAAGGAATGACGGAAAATCGCAAAAATAAAATATGTTTACCAATTTATTATCTGCGTGTTATCGATTTGTTATCGAAAAAGAATCGATTTGTTATAGAGAAGTTATCGATTTGTTATAAAAGTGTTTTCGAATTGCTATCAAAAAGGAATCGGTTTTCTATCGGAGTGTTTTCAATTGGTTTTTTGGTGTATTATTAATTTGTAAACGACTCTGCGGTTTGTTATCAAACAACAGATGAATATAAAATCGGAGATACATTTTTTAAAATCGAGCCGATAAGATTCATATTGGTTTCGATGACTCGACGACCGAAAATAAAACCATAGAATTTTCTCGATGAAAAATATGGGTGTCTAAAGTAACCCCGACTTACAAAATCCCGAAATGCAAGATCTTGAAGCACATAATCCCAACCAAACCAAATCCCTACAAATCATAATCCCAACAGGACCAAATACCGACAACACATACTCCCGGCAGTACCAAATCCCGACCAACCATAGTCCCAACACGAACAAATCCCTACATAAAATCCGAACAACATGTAAATTGGAAATCACACATTATAAGATATACACATCTTCGATATTGCTTTATTATTTTAGACATCTCTGCACCCCGATCCAACACCGGCTATGCCTTCTATAGTATGTTTGCGCAGAACACCTTTCTACGTAGGCGTTATGTGTAAAAAGAAATTTTAGAAAGCTTATCTGTATTGTGTGCTGGCGGAATTTGGAGTTGTCGGGATTTTGCCTAGTCGGGATGTTGTCTTGTCGGGATTTCCTTATGTCGGAATTTTGTTATGTCTGTATTGTGTCTTGACGGGATTTCTGAAAATGTTCGGGATTATGTATTGTCGGGAATCTGAAAGTCGGGATTATATAAAAAATAAAATAAATAAAAATTGCCACTGCTATTTTCATGTTCGCTTTCCATCTTTTGTGTATTATGAGCTTGGATTCATCATGTGTCATCGCTGCCTACGTTTACGAGGTGCTCCCCAAATAATATAATCTATAAACATCGACTTCCAGTCGCCGGTTTAGTTCTTCCGTTTCGTTTTTCACTAAATTTTTTGACAAAATTTGCGGTTTCTATTCTTGTTGGCTTGTATCCCGAGCTATTTAGACTCACCTATTTCTTTCTATCGGTTGCAACGCGGTTTTTCTCGCGTTCGCCTGAATATAACTTTTTCCTTAATACTAAGTGCTACTCGTCTGATCAACTTGTTTGGTACATATCAAATTTGCTGTGATTTATGATATCATGCGATGACCTTGATTAGCCTAGCATCTGGAAGTGTATTAAAGAGCAAAACAGGAGGAATAATAACAGGCAGCAATTATAGCTAACAGGATTATAATGAGGTTTTTACAGTGTGAAACGGTTGAGCATATATTTTGTCCGTGTGATGCGCTAGCCAAATTTAGACTCCGGCCATAAGGAGTGACGTAGCTATCATAACAATATAGAGGTCATGATAGTTTTGCAGTTTTGTTGAACAAACTTTATTCAGAGGTCCTAACCAATTATATCACATCCATGCCCGTAAGTAAAATATCACGACGTTGAAGTAATATCATACGATGGCATGACATCATAAACCAAATATCACTCGGGCGTTCAGAGAGCAGTTGTCGGAGCCAAGTTGTAAAGCTACTGGTAGTATCATAGCATTCGTGATTCGGAGGGCGAATAGTTTTTTTTATAAAAATTATTATTTTTTATTCTAGTGAATTGTGTAAAGGATTCTACACATCTGTTACATCTTTATATGTATTTAGTTGGGGGTGAGCACTTTTAGCTCTTAGGGAAAAACTTTCTCATTTCGCTGTGAAAGCCACCGCTGTTGCACCTTATATGTACTTACTGGGGGTGAGCCTTTGGGCTCAGAGGTATAGGATGGGTGTCAAATCAACTAATTTTGATTTGAAAACCGCCAATTTAAGATAAATATTTTAATCTAAGTCTTTAGAATATTTAACTAACTAATTGAGAATTACAAGCGCACTCAATGGTTAATGAAACAAACGAAAGCAAATTGTTCATAGGTTGAGTCACTTAAACAGGCAGCCTGCTATGTTTACAGCGCATCGACGTTTATCTGCCCTCGTGTTTTCTGTTACAAACTTTTCACTGCGGATGCGTATTTAAGGCTCAATTACTGATACTTAGCATAGACTTGACTTGACTTGGCGTAAACTTAGCAACTTAGCCACGATTATACCCCACTTAGCGCATACAACCTGGCATCATTATCAATAAATGTCAATTTGTATGACAAAATGTCAAAATGAAATGGAAACGAACAAATGGCATCTCAAAATATAAACGTCACTTAGAACTTACATAGAAAATCAAAATTCAACACTTCCGTGTTGTTTGATCATGGACTGTGATGTAGTTTTATGGATCTATTTATTCTCAAACCTGGTGGTGGTTATGATCATGCACATCGGGCACAGGCAAAGACGATAGGTCTCAACCTGAGAAAAGTCTGTCCAAATCTATATGAACAATATCCATATATTTCACCGAAGCTTTTTTACACTCCTATGTTACTTGAGGCCCTTATTGTGAGTACATTTTTTTAAGTGTCGTTTTGCACAGTTTCTGCCAATTTGCGGTGCTTCGCTTAGATTGTTCACTGTCGATCTTGATCTTGGTAAAAATGTGAGCAGAATGTGAGTTGTGTTGTATAAACATATAGCTTAGTACTTTTATAAATGTGCTACAATTAAAAACACATCAGCTATGTCATCACTCGGTCTTATTTTGGTGGGTGGGAAGACAAAGCGTTCATTGTAGCTTAGCTATTTCATGCAATTCCAGCCAGGCATATATTAATTACGTGTAACTTGGCAGCGAAAAAGTTAAAGATTTTTTAAGTAGGCTTTAAGAAAACGAAAAAGTAATATGAGATGAAGATGAAGAGAAAAAAAAAGGAAAAATTAAAAACAAGTAAGGACGGGACTGTCTTCGGCTGTGGCGAACACTTCATACCTTTCATGAATGGGGCTGAACAATAATCTTATCCCGTTCGTTATCTCCAAATAATGCGCTGTATAAGATAAGAAATATATAGTGAACAGATGTACATACCTAAAAGATTTTAAGATAAATGTAAAAAAATGGCAAAAAAACCCTTATCTGAACGATCGGTTGAATGGGATATATATTATATATAGCTCCGATCGAAATGAATTTTACAGGAAATCGTATATGATATATTAGAATATATATCACCAAGTTTCACGTTTTTATATTGGAAATTAAGGGAGAAATTGCTAAAAATCTTTCTATCTGAACGATCGGTTGTATGGGATATATACTATATATAGCTCCGATCAAAATAATTTTTTCAGAAAATCTTCTATGATATATTAAAATATATATCACCGAGTTTCACGTGTATACTTTCTAAATTAAGGGAGAAATGACCAAAAATCTTTCTATCTGAACGATCGGTTGTATTGGATAGGCATATACTATATACATATAGCTCCGATCAAAGTGATTTTTTAAACGGTTTTTATTTTTTCACGGCCGTTGTGAAGGAATCTTGTAATTGAAATTTAAGTAACTCCCCGATAAGCTACAAGCCTGAAACTTGGAACATAGTTCAGAACCCGATGACAATGCAATAATAACAAAAACAAGTAAGGAAGGCTAAGTTCGGGTGTAACCGAACATAACATACTCAGTTGAGAGCTATGGAGACAAAATAAGGAAAATCAATCTGGGGTAACCCTGGAATGTGGTTGTATAACATGTGTATCAAATGAAAGGTATTAAAGAGTATTTTAAGAGAGAATAGGCCATAGTTCTATGGATGAACGCCATTTAGGGATATCGCCATAAAGGTAGACCAGGGCTGACTCTAGAATTTGTTTGTACGTTATGGGTATCAAATGAAAGGTGTTACTGAGCATTTTAAGAGGGAGTGGGCCTTAGGTCTATCGGTGGACGCCTTTTCGAGATGTCCCCATTAAGGTGGACCAGGGGTGATTCTATAATGTGTTTGTACGATATGGGTATCAAATGAAAGCTGTTAATGAGTATTTTGAAAAGGAGTGATCCTTAGTTCCATAGGTGGACGCCGTTTCGAGACATCGCCATAAAGGTGGACCAGGGGTGTCTCTAGAATGTGTTTGTACGATATGGGAATCAAATGAAAGGTGTTACTGAGCATTTTAAGAGGGAGTGGGCATTAGGTCTATAGGTGGACGCCTTTTCGAGATATCGCCATTAGGGTGGGCCAGGGGTGACTCTAGAATGTTTGTACGGTATGGGTATCAAACGAAAGGTGTTACTGAGCATTTTAAGAGGGAGTGGGCATGAGGTCTATAGGTGGACGCCTTTTCGAGATATCGTCATTAGGGTGGGCCAGGGGTGACTCTAGAATGTGTTTGTACGATATGTGCATCAAACGAAAGGTGTTACTGAGCATTTTAAGAGGGAGTGGGCATTAGGTCTATAGGTGGACGCCCTTTCGAGATATCGCCATTAGGGTGGGCCAGGGGTGACTCTAGAATGTTTGTACGATATGGGTATCAAACGAAAGGTGTTACTGAGCATTTTAAGAGGGAGTGGGCATTAGGTCTATAGGTGGACGCCTTTTCGAGATATCGCCATTAGGGTGGGCCAGGGGTGACTCTAGAATGTGTTTGTACGATATGGGTATCAAATGAAAGGTGGTAAGGAGTATTTTAAAAGGGAGTAATCCTTAGTTCCATAGGTGGACGCCTTTTCGAGATATCGCCATAAAGGTGGACCAAGGGTGACTCTAGAATGTTTGTACGATATGGGTATCAAACGAAAGGTGTTACTGAGCATTTTAAGAGGGAGTGGGCATTAGGTCTATAGGTGGACGCCTTTTCGAGATATCGCCATAAAGCTGGACCAAGGGTGACTCTAGAATGTTTGTACGGTATGGGTATCAAACGAAAGGTGTTACTGAGCATTTTAAGAGGGAGTGGGCATTAGGTCTATAGGTGGACGCCTTTTCGAGATATCGCTATTAGGGTGGGCCAGGGTGACTCTAGAATGTGTTTGTACGATATGGGTATCAAATGAAAGGTGGTAATGAGTATTTTAAAAGGGAGTAATCCTTAGTTCTATAGGTGGACGCCTTTTCGAGATATCGCCATTAGGGTGGGCCAGGTGTGACTCTAGAATGTTTGTACGATATGGGTATCAAACGAAAGGTGTTACTGAGCATTTTAAGAGGGAGTGGGCATTAGGTCTATAGGTGGACGCCTTTTCGAGATATCGCCATTAGGGTGGGACAGGGGTGACTCTAGAATGTTTGTATGATATGGGTATCAAACGAAAGGTGTTACTGAGCATTTTAAGAGGGAGTGTACATTAGGTCTATAGGTGGACGCCTTTTCGAGATATCGCCATTAGGGTGGGCCAGGGGTGACTCTAGAATGTTTGTACGATATGGGTATCAAACGAAAGGTGTTACTGAGCATTTTAAGAGGGAATGGACATTAGGTCTATAGGTGGACGCCTTTTCGAGATATCGCCATTAGGGTTGGCCAGGGTGTCTCTAGAATGTGTTTGTACGATATGGGTATCAAATGAAAGGTGGTAATGAGTATTTTAAAAGGGAGTAATCCTTAGTTCTATAGGTGGACGCCTTTTCGAAATATCGCCATTAGGGTGGGCCAGGTGTGACTCTAGAATGTTTGTACGATATGGGTATCAAACGAAAGCTGTTACTGAGCATTTTAAGAGGGAGTGGGCATTAGGTCTATAGGTGGACGCCTTTTCGAGATATTGCCATTAGGGTGGGCCAGGGGTGACTCTAGAATGTTTGTACGATATGGGTATCAAACGAAAGGTGTTACTGAGCATTTTAAGAGGGAGTGGACACTAGGTCTATAGGTGGACGCCTTTTCGAGATATCGCCATTAGGGTGGGCCAGGGGTTACTCTAGAATGATTGTACGATATGGGTATCAAACGAAAGGTGTTACTGAGCATTTTAAGAGAGAGGGGGCATTAGTTCTATAGGTGGACGCCTTTTCGAGATATCGCCATTAGGGTGGGACAGGGGTGACTCTGGTATGTTTTTGTACGATATGGATATCAAATTAAAGGTATTAATGAGGGTTTTAAAAGCGAGTGGCCCTTAGATGTATATGTGAAGGCGTTCTCGTGATATCCACCAAAATGTGGACCAGGTGATCCAGAAATTTATTTATATATGCAATACCACTAACAGTATTCCTGCCAAGATTCCAAGGGCTGTTGATTTCGCCTTGTAGAACTTTTTCATTTTCTTCTACTTAATATGGTAGGTGTCACACCCATTTTACAAAGATTTTTCCAAAGTTATATTTTGCGTCAACAAACCAATCCAGTTACCATGTTTCATCCCTTTTTTCGTATTTGGTATAGAATTATGGCATTTTTTTCATTTTTCGTAATTTTCGATACCGATAAAGTGGGCGTGGTTATGGTCAGATTTCGCCCATTTTTTATACCAAGAAAAAGTGAGCTCAGGTAAGTACGTGGGCTAAGTTTAGTAAAGATATATCGGATTTTGCTCAAGTTATTGTGTTAATGGCCGAGCGGAAGGACAGACGGTGGACTGTGTATAAAAACTGGGCGTGGCTTCCACCGATTTCGCCCATTTTCACAGGGAACAGTTACCGTCATAGAATCTATGCTCCTACCAAATTTGAGAAGGATTGGTAAATTTTTGTTCGACTTATGGCAATAAAAGTATTCTAGACAAACTAAATGAAAATGGGCGGAGCCACGCCCATTTTGAAATTTTCTTTTATTTTTGTATTTTGTTGCATCATATCATTACTGGAGTTGAATTTTGACTTAATTTACTTATATACAGTAAAGATATTAAATTTTATGTTAAAATTTGAATTTAAAAAAATTTTTTTTTAAAAAGTGGGCGTGTTCTTAATCCAATTTTGCTAATTTTTATTTAGCACATATAGAGTAATAGTAGTAACGTTCCTGCCAAATTTCATCATGATATCTTCAACGACTGCCAAATTACAGCTTGCAAAACTTTTAAATTACCTTCTTGTAAAAGTGGGCGGGGCCACGCCCATTGTCCAAAATCTTACAAACTTTCTATTCTGCGTCATAACGTCAACCCATCTACCAAGTTTCGTCGCTTTATCTGTCTTTTGTAATGAGTTATCGCGCTTTTTCGGTTTTTCGAAATTTTCGATATCGAAAAAGTGGGCGTGGTTATAGTCCGATATCGTTCATTTTAAATAGCGATCTGAGATGAGTGCTCAGGAACCTACATACCAAATTTCATCAAGATACCTCAAAATTTACTCAAGTTATCGTGTTAACGGACGGACGGACGGACGGACGGACGGACGGACGGACGGACGGACGGACATGGCTCAATCAAATTTTTTTTCGATCCTGATTATTTTGATATATGGAAGTCTATATCTATCTCGATTCCTTTATATATGTACAACCAACCGTTATCCAATCAAACTTAATATACTCTGTGAGCTCTGCTCAACTGAGTATAAAAATCGCCGCTAGGTGGCGCAAGGATCGAGATATTCTCAAAATTAGCATTTTTGGTCCGATTTGGCTCATATTTGGAACACATAATACATGCATGAATAGAAATCGACCTGTGAAAAAAATCGCCGCTAGGTGGCGCTCATATTTGGAACAAATATTGCATTCAGTCCAATAGAAGTGACATTAAAAAATATTTTGGAATTGGAGGAGGGACAAGCATACGTGGCGCAGAGTCGAGTAAAGTGTTTGGAAGGATTCTGTATTGAGGACTTAGGTTGTAACAAATTGTCAGGAAAGAGTCCTTGTAATAATGAGTCACAAAATGAACTAAATAGAATGAGAAATAATAGGCAATTAAATAAAGACTGAAAACTTGAAAATAAAATAATTAAAAAAAAAATTTTAAGTTAAACGGTTTTCTTGAAAACAATACTTACATGAAATAATAATAATACGAAAAGCTGGCAAATAATTAGGTAGGTCCTAGTCATCACACTCCTTATCTATCTAGGGCGTTGATCAGACAATTTCATAAAATCGTTGGACGCGTCATATTTCTATTGATAGTCATAAGCAAAACCAACTGAACCTTAATCAGGTTATGCTACGCCTCACATTTTTAGAAATTTCACGCGCACAAGGCTTTTATTTAATTGTCTGATTAACGCCCTAGATTGATAAGGAGTGTGATGACTAGTGCCTAAGGCCTACCTAATTATTTTCCAGCTTTTCGTATTATTATTATTTCATGTAAGTATTGTTTTCGATAAAACCGCTTAACTTAAATATTTTTTTTTTATTATTTTATTCAGGATATCTTCTATGATATATTCGAATAAATATCACCAAGCTTAACGTTTTTATATTGGAAATTAAGAGAGAAATGGCTAAAAATCTTTCTATCAGAACGATCGGTTGTATGGGATATATATTATATATAGCTCCGATCGAAATGATTTCTTCATGAAATCTTCTATGGTATATTCGAATAAATATCACCAACTTTAACGTTTTTATATTGGAAATTAAGGGAGAAATTGCTAAAAACCTTTCTATCTGAGCGATCGGTTGTATGGGATATATACTATATATAGCTCCGATCAAAGTGATTTTTTCAGAAAAAAGATCCTACCGGATCCGACAAATGGCTAATATAATACAAAAATACATCCTTGTGCCAAATTTCAAAATTTGAGGGAGTAGTTTGCGTTCGAACAGACAGACGGACGGACAGACGGACATGGCTGTATCAACTCAGTTCGTCCCCTGATCAATTCGGTATACTTAATGGTGAGTATATCTCTATATTTCTCAACGTTACAAACATCGGACCAAAGTTAATATACCATTTCATGTTAAAGAAAGGTATAAAAAAAGCTTATGAGATTGCCGGAGTTGTTGTTGTGGCATATATGATACTTCAAACTTTGGAAAACTTTGGCAGCTTATAAATTTTTAGTGATGAGACACTCTCAAGCAATTTGTAATAATAAAAAGTTTATATTTTCTACATAATAATCAAAGATACATATGTATCTACCTATGTATATGGTATGTATATGTGCCAAAAATATATAAAAGAAACCTTTATAGCTTCTTATGCATAACTAAATTTTTATGTAAATTTTGCTCTAGCTAGCTAATCAAAAAAGCTCACTTATTCCTTTAGTTCGTTGATAAAGACATTTTTTCCACTGTTTTTTTGCCACTCATCAAGTCCATTCTATTTACTATGTAACGCATTGTTTTGTATTTGAATACGTTTATCTATATATGGGTACTCTAGGAATTAGCAGTCTAAAAATAAAGTAATGTGTTAATTGTTTAAGTATTCTCTTTACGTTACTAAAAAGCTTGAATTTTTTTTAGTGGAATGAAGCTTTTTCAAAGGTGGAAACGATCGTTAGTTTGGGTTAAAAAGGTTGGTCAATACATAGACCGAATGTGTCCATAGCGTTACAAGAATTTGTTTGACGACCAAAAGAAAACCCCTGAATTAGGCACCCCTACTTATTTTATATAAAAACTTCGCCCACTTGGTAAAAACTATAAGTTTTTTTAAAACCTAACTTAATGGCTGTCTCCAGATCTGGAAAATCTGCCGCCTCTAGTAGCTGTAGCCTTGATCTCGCGAACGCAGAACACGAACACAGAACGTGTTCAGCCATTTCTTCCTGCAGCTCGCACTTCCTACATTTGCTCTTACTAACGAGGCTTAATTTATCGGCATGTGACACCAGATGACAGTATTCAGTATGTACGCCCATCGAAGTGTCCTCTCTTAAGAAATATGAACCACTTTGTGAGTCTAACGTAGTAGAAT
This sequence comes from Eurosta solidaginis, assembly GCF_040869045.1. Classification (NCBI taxonomy): domain Eukaryota; kingdom Metazoa; phylum Arthropoda; class Insecta; order Diptera; family Tephritidae; genus Eurosta; species Eurosta solidaginis. The sequence continues at coordinate 204,741,016 of NC_090321.1, read as the reverse complement.
TTGCACACGATCATATAAAATTTACAGTCCTGCGCTTCTGTCCACGCTTTTCCTGCTTGATGGATTGTATACAATTCCTGTGTACCTTTTTAATTATCTCCTATCTCTCTATGATTGTACAGATTTATGGTCCGGCCTGAGCTAAGTTTTCGAAATACTGCTTTGCATTCCAGGACACTTCTTGATGAAGTACTTTTTGAGATTATTGCCTTGATCGCCGCCTGGTTGTCAATATACATATTGACGCGACAGCAGCGTCAACACGTTTCCTCTAGAATTTCTGCTGCTATCTGTACGGCTACAATTTCCGCCTGATAGACACCGCAGTGATCTTGCTGGCTGTAGGATCTACTTATTGCTGGATTGACACATTAAACAGATGAACCAACCTCTCCTGTTAATTTGGAAACTTTTGTATAAAAGTGTATAGTATGATCTGCCATCTCCGCACCCTTGCGCCAATCTTCTGGCTCTATCATTGTCCCAAAAATCTCTTTCGTATCCTAACGCGGAAGCATGCAGCCCGTTCGCCCTATCTTTAATGGCGCTATACTGCTGTGGTCATACGCCTTGCAATCAAGCTGCCTTAAGCCCTGTTGCAATTGCTAGAGCTATATTTTTATATATTAGGTTTGCAGGTGGGATGTACACAGTGGCGTGCAATGCTGCTGTCGGGGTAGCTTTCGGGTCTCCCCTTGTGCTAATCATTGATACTTTTGTGAGTAGTTCGGGACTGTCTTGGGATCATTTCAGTCATTCCGTCGGTAGAATTTTATTTCTAAACATGTTTTGGGATCAATTCGGAACAATTTGATTATTCTAGGATTGTTTTCAGAACAATTTCAAGATCATCTTGGCATCATCTCGGTTTTTCAAAACTGCCAAACCTGGGATCTATGTAATAAAAGGCAAATAATAAGTCTTCAATGATTCAGGAAAAATTGTAATTTTTAAGTCATCCTTCTACTACAACAACAAAGTGTTATAAACGCAAACTAAAATTTCGTATTTTCCAAATTAAAATCGTAAGAGGGCCAACTCTTCTAACCATTTTCACCTTCTAAAACCATCATTTAGGTACATTGCTTGTAAAATTAATTGCTTTATTTCTATTATTATACGCTTGTTTATGCAAAAGTTTATGTAACAACAACACAATGCAGAGTTAAATTACAAAAGCAATTAAACATTTGCCAGGTCTAAACACAAAGTAAAAGCAGCATTCCAACTGAGGTGCAAGGGTGTGGTAACAAGACTACGAAATATAAGATGCTGCTTATTATTACAGTTAACTATTATGTATGTACGTACGAGAAGAAGAATAATAATGACTAAATTGTAAGAAGCAACAAAGCAATGGGGCAACCTACAAAATCCTGCACCGTTAAAAGGCAATGTGGCCAAGCAGCCAAGCAACGAACTAGGCAGCCAAACAATCGCATCATAGTTGAAGCACTACAGAGAAAGATACAATTACGCACACACACATACATAGTGATGGCATAACTGCAGAGCAAGATCATTGGGAAAAGACGACCGACCGACTGTATTACCATGTACTTGACCAAACGGGTTGAGTACACTTGGCCTAGCTGGCGTCTTTGCTATGAACTAGCGGCTGTTTATGCCTTTGCGCTGCATTAGACAAGTTGCATCTGGCAAAGGGGGGTGAGTGCAAAGAAAATTATTGCAAGTGCATGGCCAAAGCTATTAAAAGCAAGTTCTACATGGCTATTCATAAATTCCAGTAACTGTGTTTATGTGCTCACAGCTATCAAATGCCGTAACCAAACTTGTAAGTCATCGCCGTCATCATTGTCGTTAATACCGTGATAGCCTTAGACGACGTCGGCACATTCCTAGTATGTCTTCTTATGTTTTGCAATATATCGCCTTAGTGCCCTGCATAAACCAACCCCATGCTTTCTATTGATGCTCAACATGCCGAAACGTTAGCTGCTTGCCATTTGCTTGTTACATGAGCAAGAAGGAGTGCATGCTACGCTTCGTTGCATCTTTAAACGGATACCTAGTGATGGAATGACTGACTAGCAACCTGCACGCATGCCTCTCCCTTATACGAGCTAGCACCAATTATATTGATAGTAGCTTGGGTCACTTGCCGGTGTACTATGGGATTATAGACTGGATTTTTGGTTAAAAGTTACAAAATATATACTATCCAAGTTGCAACTGAAGAATTAGTTTGGTTTTAAACTGTTTTAAACTCTTTTAAACTGTTTACAATCTTAGTCCTTGGAGTGGAGAAAATTGCTGCTGGATTATTTTACCTAAACCATTTAACTGGTCTGTCAAAGATCACCACTCAGCATAATTCACTACGCAATACGCAAATTAAGATGAGGGAATGAACAATGCAAATGTTTGTCAAAGAAAAGTAGATCACCAGTTGCAAACCGGAAGCTGGTTAAAGTTGACCGATCCCGTGATTTTTGAGGAACAACGTGATCCGTGTTTGTGTCTTCTTAGCCACAACAGTATTTATACGTGACTGTGACTGACTAATGAACAGCTATCTGATCCTATTCCCAGTTAACACTATATTGCTATAAGTCTTATTAACATTTTTGTGCCCGCAAGCCATAATATCCAAAGTCATTTTTCATTGTTTTTAAGGATAGCATTTTATACTTTCAAATTGTTACTTAAAATCAGGATATTTGAATGAGGTGAAATTTTTACTTGTAATTCAAAGTAGTATACATTCATTTTGAAGATATAAATCAGAACATATATGTAGTTCGGCCTTTTTTGCAAAACATTTCAAATGTTCAAATATTAATACAACTTTAGCTGTTATGCCACTTTATTTGTGGTAAATCATTTTTAAGCTATTGCATAGATTTTATCGCGGGCTTGGCGACTAAATCAAAAAAAAAACCGTAACGGATATGGCTCGAAAAGGTTCGTAAAGGTTCGGTGTTAGCAACAGGCCAAATAGATAAAATTGTATCTTTATTATAATCAGCGGTGGGCAGGTTACCAAACTGAGAATGTGTTAGTAAACACGAACGCGTAGCGAGCACGAAAGCAAAATCAATTATTTATTTAGTTTGATTTCAATGCTTGAACGGTGAACTCGTGTCACATGCACTCTTTGGTACTCTGTTTAAGCGCGCATGCGACAATTCTTCACCGTACGACCATCGAAATCAAACTAAAAGAGCTGTCGTTGATTTTCACGAAGTAGCCATTGTGCTATCGCTTATCGTATACATATATGGTCGCTTACAAGCCAACCTAATAAAAGCGCACTGCGTTTTTTTAGCGCACGCAAACAACCGGAGTTTTTTGCCCTAACCAAAGAGGATAAATACAATAAGAGCCGTCACTCGTTATTTTTTTGGCATTTACTCGATGTATACTGAGAGGTAGTCGCTACATTTTTTTTGGGCGAGATGTTTATAAATGTATTCTATACATTTTCGTGGGGTATTTGTGTTTATTTTTCGACTGTACTTAATTAACTTATTTAATTCTCTTTCCAAAAATCACAGTTGCACAGGGGGCATACACGGTGTGGATAAATGCGAGACAATTAAAAATGTCCCTCTCAGAAAACATTCGGCATCAATTTTTTTAAATTTCCAGCGAGATACTCGCCACAAAATAACGAGTGACGGCTCTTATTGTATTTATCCTCTTTGCCCTAACCCAAATAAGCATACGTTGCAACAATGTAAAACATGTGTGCAAACGTCAAATCTAAATGTCACGCAGAACAAAAATCGAGTTAGGATTTCACGCAGCAAATTCAATTTGAGTTGCTCTCATACAAGTTGTATATGCATGAGACATTTTTGATAGAAAATGACTTGCGTGCGTTTATATTAGGTTGGCTTGTTATCAGGTGCTAAGCTCACGCCCACCCCGGACCATAAAGTTAAAGTTAAAGTTATAGTTAAAGTTAAAGTTAAAGTGAAAGTTAAAGTTAAAGTTAATGTTAAAGTTAAAGTTGAAGTTAAAGTTAAAGTTAAAGTTAAAGTTAAAGTTAAAGTTAAAGTTAAAGTTAAATTTAAAGTTAAAGTTAAAGCTAAAGTGGTTAAAGTTGAAGTTAAAGTTAAAGTTAAAGTTAAAGTTAAAGTTAAAGTTAAAGTTAAAGTTAAATTTAAAGTTAAAGTTAAAGTTAAAGTGAATGTTAATGTTAAAGCGCAAGTTTAAGTTAAAGTTAAAAATAATGTTAAAGTTAAAGTGAAAGCTAAAGTTAAATTTAAAATTAAAGTTAAAGTTTAAGTTAAGGTTAAAGTTAAAGTTAAAGCCAAAGTTAAAGTTAAAGTTAATGTTAAGGTTAAAGTTAAAGTTACAGTTAAAGTTAAAGTTAAAGTTAAAGCTAAAGTTAAAGTTTTGAGTTAAAGTCAAAGTTCAAGTTAAGGTTAAAGTTAAATATAAAGTGAAAGTTAAAGTTTTTTTTTTTTTTTTTTGTTTTTTTTTTTGTGTTTCGTGGAAGGAGGAAATGCTTTATGCACTGACCGGGATATTTAAGCCTCACTGCGAGACTCTCCGAGTGTAGGACTCCCTTCTTCCATGAAGGCCTACCCACTAAAACCTAACCTCCCACGGCCCGCGCAAATCCCCGTACCTGGGACCGCGTTTAGCATTACTTCGGGTACGGGTGCGCGCTACGTGAGCTCTATGGCTACTCTCACGCTAATGGGCTAGGCATCCGTCTTCTCGTTTACTGGTAAGTATATGCCTCACATATATGCTGACCGTATCCCATCTGTCTCTTCGACAGGTCATGTTATTAATGACACTGCCCGGGGATAGGTCGCCAAGTACCTCTTCTACCCTCCTTCGCTGATGGGAGAAGTGCCTGCATTCGAAGAAGGTGTGGCGTACATCGTCTATTTCCCCACAGTACAGACAGCTCGGGCTATCCACCTTACCCATTCTGTGTAGGTATTTGCGGAAGTAACCATGTCCCGTTAGAAACTGGGTCAGGTAAAAGTCTACCTCTCCGTGCGGTCGCTTCAACCATGGATCAAGTTCAGGGATTAGTTCCCTAGTCCACTTTCCTACGATGCTGTTGCTGCACTGATCTTGCCAACGTCGGATCGATTCTTCTCGCGCCTGCATGGCAACAGCAGCTCTACTTGCTTGCGATCCGTTGTCATATATTGTTTTTCTTTCCTCAACGAGAAGATATATCGGTATGGTTCCCTCAGCGACCAGGACAGGTTCAGCTGATACCGTGCGGTAAGCCGAAGATATTCGCAGCGCCCCTCTGCGTTGGACCGAGGTGAGGGCGACTCGGTTCTTCTGGTATTTCATTGCGTCCGCCCAGATTTCTGCACCATATAAGAGTATAGAATCCGAGGCTGATGCAAGCAACTTCCTTGTGCATGGCTTTGGGCCACCTGTGTTTGCCATTAATCTACTCAACTGCGCTATTATGCGCGCAGCTCTTTCGCAGGTCCCTCGTATGTGATCCGAGAAGTTGAGTTTGCTGTCTAATCTCACTTCCAGATATTTCGTTGAAGCGAGTGTTTCTATTGGCTGGTCCCCAACCATCATGTTCCTGGTAGTGGGAATACGTCTCTTTGTGAGGATGATGATCTCCGTTTTGGCTGTTGCTAACTGGAGACCGTGCTCAGCCATCCACCTATTTACATTACGCATGACCTGGTTTAATTTTAGCTGTGCTAGCTCGCAGCTTGGTACTGTTATCACAGCTGCCACGTCGTCTGCAAATGCAACGAGGAAGGTGCTTTCTGGCATGTCTAATGGAAGAAGACTGTCGTAAGTTATATTCCAGAGATCGGGACCTAGTACCGAACCCTGGGCTGCTCCACCTGTTATTTTTACCTTTTTTTGACCGTGAGTACTTTCATATATTAGATACCTCTCTCTTAGGTAGTCCCTTAAAATTTCTAACAAATATTGCGGTACTTTGAAAGTGCTTTCTAGTGCTTCAAGCATGTCCTCCCACCTAGCTGAGTTAAAAGCGTTTTTGACGTCCAGCGTGACCAGCAACACAATAGGTCTTGCTCTGTGGCACGCTGTCTCGGCTTTCTTGACTGCGTCTATAACTTCTACTATGGCATCTATTGTAGAGTGCCCCCTCCGAAAACCATGCTGTCTGGGCGACAGTCCTCCGGCGTCCTGTAACGCTCTGGTGAGGCGTTGCTTCAGGAGACTCTCCATCAATTTCCCTGCTGTGTCCAACATACATAGGGGACGGTAGGATGATGGAGAGTTGTTATCTCCTTTCCCTTTTGGAATGAGAACCAGTCGTGCTGTCTTCCATATGGTGGGGAAAATTCTTTCTTCGAGACATTTGTTGTACATGTGCAACATAAGTTCTGGGCAGTCGTTTGCAGCTAGTCTAATTGCCTCCGCGGGTATTCCGTCGGGCCCAGATGCTTTCCTAGGTTTCATAGTTCGCACGGCAGTTTTAAGCTCTTCTTCTTGGAATGGTTCCACGTTGCGATCTTCATGGGTAACGTACCCGCCCTCCCTAGACAGTTGGGTGGGAAACAGGCCATCCACAATGTTCCTTATTTGGTTCTCGTCCATCAGCTGGTTTGGCGGACGGAACTTCTTCATTACTATCTTATATCCCTGCCCCCATGGGTCTCGATCCACTTCCTCGCAAAGCGCTTTCCAGCACTTAAGCTTGCTTTGCTTAATGGCAGCACTAAGAGCTTTCTTCGCTCCTTTGTACGCTTCCGACTTTTCTAGAGCCTCAGGCCTGCCGCGCGCGCGAGTTGCTAGCCTTCGCGTCCTGTGGCATATTTTCCGCAGCTCCGCGATTTCGCTATTCCACCAGTATACCTGCTTTTTACCCCTCCACACTCCCCTCCGTGGCATAGAGAGGTTGCAAGCGTGGCGAAGACAGCTCATTGTCTTTTCAACCGTCTCTTCCGTCGAACTGGAGTTGTTGATTATCCGTCGGGCATCCCCCAGTACTGATGCGGAGAACGTGGCAGAGTCGACCTTGGATGCGTCCCATGCTTTTGTTCTGCGTGGCCCGTTCGGAATCTGCCTCTGACCGGGATCGTTTAGGTGGAAAGTGATGTAGTTGTGATCGCTGCCAGTCAGATCCTCTATGACTCTCCATCCAGCAGCGGTCAGCAGCAGGCTTTCTGACACTAGTGTTACATCGGCGATCGAGTATCCAAAGCCTGGCCGTCGGTATGTAGGGGTCGTACCAGTGTTAAGCACGTTCAAACCGAGCCTGGCTGCCATCTCAAGGACTAACCTTCCACGGGTGTTAGTCTGCGGCATTCCCCATTCGACGGCTCTTGCGTTAAAGTCTCCCGCCACAACCAGGTTACTAGTTAAGTCCCTGAGGTCGTCTTCAATAAGTTCAAGCTTCTCCCTGAACGTTTGAATGGGATCATTCGGGGACAAGTAGCAGCTTACTATTGTGGTATTATTCGTAGTTAGGCGGACGTAGCCTTGTCCGGCAACACGGTTCACAATATTGGCGTTTGCATCTGTCATCCAGATTGCGGCGGTGCCGGTGTTGTCTATATGCCAATCATTTCGGGCTCTATAGGGTTCGCTGATGATAACGCTGTTAGCTTTATGGTCTAAGACCAACTGTTGTAGTAGCTCATCAGCAAGTCTGCTCCGGTTTAGGTTGCCTTGGATAAAACTAATCACTATTGAATTGAGACTTTGGCCTTTGCAACAGCGAGTGCCGCTCTGAAAATGCTGCATGCTCCAGATCCAGGGACATGATCGAGCTTCTGTGTATTACACAGGTAACATTTTGGAGCTGCGGTACAGGCCGAAGCTTTGTGGCCGCTTTGCCCACACTTCCAGCAGGCGTTACTCCTGTCTGGACCCTTGCATTCTGCCTTCCGGTGTCCGTAGCCGAGACACCTAAAGCAGCGTTATACTTCTGCTCGCTGTCTGATTCGGCACTGTATCCATCCGATCGGAATTTTACCTTTTTTGAGTAGGGCGTTGCCAATATTCTCGTCCACTTCGACGACCGCCATTTTCTGTTCTCTTTGGTTTGCTGCGAACACAGAGACCCGGAGAGGTCTAGTGATTTCTTCTTTTCCGACCTCCCTCCTTATTGCGTCTTGGATTTCTGTTTCAGTTGTGAGACAGTCCATGCCAAGTACTTCCAACTTCATCCGCTTGGAGAGCTGTTGTGCTTCACCGACCTCTCCTACTGCACTACCTATAGCTGCTCTGAAGGCCGTCTGGTCACTGCAGCGCGCCGTTTCAATCAGTACGTTACCAGATTTGGTTTTTCGTACTGACCGTACCACCGTACCTGTGTCATTAGGGCGGAGCTGGCCGCGTATGGCCCCTAGTACCTGGGCATAGCTTTTGCCTTCCACAGGTTTTACCACAAAAGTTGCTGCTTGTCTCCTCTTTCTCGCCCGTTTTTGAGCTTTAGGAGCTTGGACGGGGGTTGCCTGCTTGGCTGGCTGGGCCCGCTGTTTCAGCCTCCGGCGCGCTACATTGGACCAAGACTCACCTTGTGAAAGCGTATTTGTTCTTTCATCTCGTTTCTTTTTGGCTTCCAAGTCCTCCGAGTGGGAATCTGAGCTCGTTCGTGCCCTCTTGCTTTTTCGGCCCGATTCTCTGCTCTCATCTACCTTTTGGGCCCTTAACGATCCCATGCAGCTTAACGCTTCCTCGAGAAGAGCTTTTTCCCTTGCAGTAGCAGGTGTTGAATGGCTGGGGTTATTGCGCAGCTGTGCTTTCGCTGCCTTTGTCTTTTACGCCGATTCGGTGCCTTGTGTGGGCATTACCGACAAGGTCGCTTTAGCGGGGGTTGTTAAAACCGGCGATCTCAGCACTTTAGTGCTCTTCTTGAACACCGCTTCATCGCCCCTTTCTTTCTCGCTTTCTCTACTTTTATCTTCCTTTGTTGTTTTTATTTTGTTGCTCATTTGTTCTATTGGGTCTCCGCTTCAAGCCGCTATCTCCGCACGATGTGCAGTCGCCGTCTTCAATTCCCGTGGTTATCTTTGCAGAAGCAGGGAGGCCACGCGTGGGTTGACAGAGGTCCTTATGGGAGTCTGTGTTCAGAGCCAGAATACGGCGTTAGTCAGGAGTCGTCTCAACTGAGCCTGCACCACCAACTTAATGGCGACGTGCTTCGAACGTACTTGAACACCTGCCAAGGTTTTAACGAGACGGAGACGATGCCGATATTAACCTACCAGCCGTTTCGGCAAGGTGTCACCCTTGCTTATTAAGGTAGTAGCCTATCGTCATCGCCAGCCCGTAGCAATCAGTTCATAATCATATTTCCAGTTTTGGTCAACAGGATCTTACTGGTCTCGATCCTGTGGATGCTTGATGGGGTATTTTAGGGCGGCATCCTATCGCCCTTCCACCGGAACTTTGGGATGTGCTGCCCTTAGAGCAACACATTCCCATTTTTCCACTGGATTGCTCGTTTTGGTTCGCCCTGAGTACTTAATTCACTCAGTACCTCCCGTCTTGTGGGAAGCGTTCCTTTATCCACCACCTGAGGAGGCGCCCGGTAGGCGACCGATACCCCCGCGGGGAAAGTTAAAGTTAAGTTAAGGTTAAAGTTAAAGTTAAAGTTAAATTCAAAGTTAAAGTTAAAGTTAAAGATAAAGTTAAATTTAAAGTTAAACTTAAAGTGAATGTTAAAGTTAAAGCGAAAGTTAAAGTTAAAGTTAAAAATAAAGTTAAAGTTAAAGTGAAAGTTAAAGTTAAAATTAAAGTTAAAGTTAAAGTAAAAGTTAAAGTTACAGTCAAAGTTAAAGTTAAGGTTAAAGTTAAAGTTAAAGTTGAAGTTAAAGTTAAAGTTCAAGTTAAAGTTAAAATTAAAGTTAAAGTTAAAGTTAAAGTTAAAGTTAAAGTTAAAGTTAAAGTTAAAGCTAAAGTGAATGTTAAAGTTAAAGCAAAAGTTAAAGTTAAAAATAAAGTTAAAGTTGAAGTTAAAGTTAAAGTTAAAGTTAAAGTTAAACTTAAAGTTAAAGTTAAAGTTACAGTGAATGTTAAAGTTAAAGAGAAAGTTAAAGTTAAAGTTAAAAATAAAGTTAAAGTTAAAATGAAAGTTAAACTTAAAGTCAAGGTTAAAGTTAACGTTAAAGTTTTTTTTTTTTTTTTTTTTGTGTTTCGTGGAAGGAGGAAATGCTTTATGCACTGACCGGGATATTTAAGCCTCACTGCGAGACTCTCCGAGTGTAGGACTCCCTTCTTCCATGAAGGCCTACCCACTAAAACCTAACCTCCCACGGCCCGCGCAAATCCCCGTACCTGGGACCGCGTTTAGCATTACTTCGGGTACGGGTGCGCGCTACGTGAGCTCTATGGCTACTCTCACGCTAATGGGCTAGGCGTCCGTCTTCTCGTTTACTGGTAAGTATATGCCTCACATATGTGCTGACCGTATCCCATCTGTCTCTTCGACAGGTCATGTTATTGATGACACTGCCCGGGGATAGGTCGCCAAGTACCTCTTCTACCCTCCTTCGCTGATGGGAGAAGTGCCTGCATTCGAAGAAGGTGTGGCGTACATCGTCTATTTCCCCACAGTACAGACAGCTCGGGCTATCAACCTTACCCATTCTGTGTAGGTATTTGCGGAAGTAACCATGTCCCGTTAGAAACTGGGTCAGGTAAAAGTCTACCTCTCCGTGCGGTCGCTTCAACCATGGATCAAGTTCAGGGATTAGTTCCCTAGTCCACTTTCCTACGATGCTGTTGCTCCACTGATCTTGCCAACGTCGGATCGATTCTTCTCGCGCCTGCATGGCAACAGCAGCTCTACTTGCTTGCGATCCGTTGTCATATATTGTTTTTCTTTCCTCAACGAGAAGATATATCGGTATGGTTCCCGCAACGACCAGGACAGCTTCAGCTGATACCGTGCGGTAAGCCGAAGATATTCGCAGCGCCCCTCTGCGTTGGACCGAGGTGAGGGCGACTCGGTTCTTCCGGTATTTCATTGCGTCCGCCCAGATTTCTGCACCATATAAGAGTATAGAATCCGAGGCTGATGCAAGCAACTTCCTTGTGCATGGCTTTGGGCCACCTGTGTTTGCCATTAATCTACTCAACTGCGCTATTATGCGCGCAGCTCTTTCGCAGGTCCCTCGTATGTGATCCGAGAAGTTGAGTTTGCTGTCTAACCTCACTCCCAGATATTTCGTTGAAGCGAGTGTTTCTATTGGCTGGTCCCCAACCATCATGTTCCTGGTAGTGGGAATACGTCTCTTTGTGAGGATGACGATCTCCGTTTTGGCTGTTGCTAACTGAAGACCGTGCTCAGCCATCCACCTATTTACATTACGCATGACCTGGTTTAATTTTAGCTGTGCCAGCTCGCAGGTTGGTGCTGTTATCACAGCTGCCACGTCGTCTGCAAATGCAACGAGGAAGGTGCTTTCTGGCATGTCTAATCGAAGAAGACTGTCGTAAGTTATATTCCAGAGATCGGGACCTAGTACCGAACCCTGGGCTGCTCCACCTGTTATTTTTACCTTTTTTTGACCGTGAGTACTTTCATATATTAGATACCTCTCTCTTAGGTAGTCCCTTAAAATTTCTAACAAATATTGCGGTACTTTGAAAGTGCTTTCTAGTGCCTCAAGCATGTCCTCCCACCTAGCTGAGTTAAAAGCGTTTTTGACGTCCAGCGTGACCAGCAACACTATAGGTCTTGCTCTGTGGCCCGCTGTCTCGGCTTTCTTGACTGCGTCTATAACTTCTGCTATGGGATCTATTGTAGAGTGCCCCCTCCGAAAACCATGCTGTCTGGGCGACAGTCCTCCGGCGTCCTGTAACGCTCTGGTGAGGCGTTGCTTCAGGAGACTCTCCATCAATTTTCCTGCTGTGTCCAACATACATAGGGGACGGTAGGATGATGGAGAGCTGGGATCTCCTTTCCCTTTTGGAATGAGAACCAGTCGTGCTGTCTTCCATATGGTGGGGAAAACTCTTTCTTCGAGACATTTGTTGTACATGTGCAACATAAGTTCTGGGCAGTCGTTTGCAGCTAGTCTAATTGCCTCTGCGGGTATTCCGTCGGGCCCAGATGCTTTCCTAGGTTTCATAGTTCGCACGGCAGTTTTAAGCTCTTCTTCTTGGAATGGTTCCACGTTGCGATCTTCATGGGTAACGTACCCGCCCTCCCTAGGCAGTTGGGTGGGAAACAGGCCATCCACAATGTTCCTTATTTGGTTCTCGTCCATCAGCTGGTTTGGCGGACGGAACTTCTTCATTACTATCTTATATCCCTGCCCCCATGGGTCTCGATCCACTTCCTCGCAAAGCGCTTTCCAGCACTTAAGCTTGCTTTGCTTAATGGCAGCATTAAGAGCTTTCTTCGCTCCTTTGTACGCTTCCGACTTTTCTAGAGCCTCAGGCCTGCCGCGCGCGCGAGTTGCTAGCCTTCGCATCCTGTGGCATATTTTCCGCAGCTCCGCGATTTCGCTATTCCACCAGTATACCTGCTTTTTACCCCTCCACACTCCCCTCCGTGGCATAGAGAGGTTGCAAGCGTGGCGAAGACAGCTCATTGTCTTTTCAACCGTCTCTTCCGTCGGACTGGAGTTGTTGATTATCCGTCGGGCATCCCCCAGTACTGATGCGGAGAACGTGGCAGAGTCGACCTTGGATGCGTCCCATGCTTTTGTTCTGCGTGGCCCGTTCGGAATCTGCCTCTGACCGGGATCGTTTAGGTGGAAAGTGATGTAGTTGTGATCGCTGCCAGTCAGATCCTCTATGACTCTCCATCCAGCAGCGGTCAGCAGCAGGCTTTCTGACACTAGTGTTACATCGGGGATCGAGTATCCAAAGCCTGGCCGTCGGTATGTAGGGGTCGTACCAGTGTTAAGCACGTTCAAACCGAGCCTGGCTGCCATCTCAAGGACTAACCTTCCACGGGTGTTAGTCTGCGGCATTCCCCATTCGACGGCTCTTGCGTTAAAGTCTCCCGCCACAACCAGGTTACTAGTTAAGTCCCTCAGGTCGTCTTCAATAAGTTCAAGCTTCTCCCTGAACGTTTGAATGGGATCATTCGGGGACAAGTAGCAGCTTACTATTGTGGTATTATTCGTAGTTAGGCGGACGTAGCCTTGTCCGGCAACACGGTTCACAATATTGGCGTTTGCATCTGTCATCCAGATTGCGGCGGTGCCGGTGTTGTCTATATGCCAATCATTTCGGGCTCTATAGGGTTCGCTGATGATAACGCTGTTAGCTTTATGGTCTAAGACCAACTGTTGTAGTAGCTCATCAGCAAGTCTGCTCCGGTTTAGGTTGCCTTGGATAAAACTAATCACTATTGAATTGAGACTTTGGCCTTTGCAACAGCGAGTGCCGCTCTGAAAATGCTGCATGCTCCAGATCCAGGGACATGATCGAGCTTCTGTGTATTACACAGGTAACATTTTGGAGCTGCGGTACAGGCCGAAGCTTTGTGGCCGCTTTGCCCACACTTCCAGCAGGCGTTACTCCTGTCTGGACCCTTGCATTCTGCCTTCCGGTGTCCGTAGCCGAGACACCTAAAGCAGCGTTGTACTTCTGCTCGCTGTCTGATTCGGCACTGTATCCATCCGATAGGAATTTTACCTTTCTTTAGTAGGGCGTTGCCAATATTCTCGTCCACTTCGACGACCGCCATTTTCTGTTCTCTTTGGTTTGCTGCGAACACAGAGACACGGAGAGGTCTAGTGATTTCTTCTTTTCCGACCTCCCTCCTTATTGCGTCTTGGATTTCTGTTTCAGTTGTGAGACAGTCCATGCCAAGTACTTCCAACTTCATCCGCTTGGAGAGCTGTTGTGCTTCACCGACCTCTCCTACTGCACTACCTATAGCTGCTCTGAAGGCCGTCCGGTCACTGCAGCGCGCCGTTTCAATAAGTACGTTACCAGATTTGGTTTTTCGTACTGACCGTACCACCGTACCTGTGTCATTAGGGCGGATCTGGCCGCGTATGGCCCCTAGTACCTGGGCATAGCTTTTGCCTTCCACAGGTTTTACCACGAAAGTTGCTGCTTGTCTCCTCTTTCTCGCCCGTTTTTGAGCTTTAGGAGCTTGGACGTTAAAGTTAAGGTTAAAGTTAGAGTTAAAATTAAAGTTAAGGTTAAAGTTAAAGTTAAATTTAAAGTTAAAGTTACAGTTAAAGTTAAAGTTAAATTTAAAGTTAAAATTAAAGTTAAATTTAAAGTTAAAGTTAAAGCTAGAGTTAAAGTGAATGTTAAAGTTAAAGTTAAATTTAAAAATAAAGTTAAAGTTAAATTTAAAGTTAAAGTTAAATTTAAAATTAAAGTTAAAGCTAAAGTTAAAGTGAATGTTAAAGCTAAAGTTAAAAATAAAGTTAAAGTTAAATTTAAAGTTAAAGTTAAATTAAAGTTAAGGTTAAATTTAAAGTTAAAGTTAAAGTTAAATTTAAAGTTAAAGTTAAAGTTAAAGTTAAAGTTAAAGTTAAAGTTAAAGTGAATGTTAAAGTTAAAGTCAAATTTAAAGTTAAAGTTAAAGCTAAAGTTAAAAATAAAGTTAAAGTTAAAATGAAAGTTAAACTTAAAGTCAAGGTTAAAGTTAAAGTTAAGGTTAACGTTAAAGTTAAGGTTAAAGTTAAAGTTAAAGTTAAAATTAAAGTTAAGGTTAAAGTTAAAGTTAAAGTTAAAGTTACAGTTAAAGTTAAAGTTAAATTTAAAGTTAAAATTAAAGTTAAATTTAAAGTTAAAGTTAAAGCTAGAGTTAAAGTGAATGTTAAAGTTAAAGCTAAATTTAAAAATAAAGTTAAAGTTAAAGTTAAATTTAAAATTAAAGTTAAAGCTAAAGTTAAAGTGAATGTTAAAGTTAAAGTTAAAAGTAAAGTTAAAGTTAAATTTAAAGTTAAAGTTAAAGTTAAATTAAAGTTAAGGTTAAATTTAAAGTTAAAGTTAAAGTTAAATTTAAAGTTAAAGTGAATGTTAAAGTTAAAGTTAAATTTAAAGTTAAAGTTAAAGCTAAAGTTAAAGTGAATGTTAAAATTAAAGTTAAAGTTAAAGTTAAAGTTAAATTTAAAGTTAAAGTTAAATTTAAAGTTAAAGTTAAAGTTAAATTTAAAGTTAAAGTTAAAGCTAAAGTCAAAGTGAATGTTAAAGTTAAAGTTAAAGTTAAAGTGAATGTTAAAGTTAAAGTGAAAGTTAAAGTTAAAAATAAAGTTAAAGTTAAAGTGAAAGTTAAATATTAACTTCTCATTTATTCAATAAAAGTAAAAAATTTGTTTTCTTATCGGTCACCACGCTTAAAAAGGTTAACTTGAATTAATATCAAAGAAAAAACTTGAATTAATATCAAAGAAAACAAAATGTTGCATAAATATTATAATTGCATAAGTTGATAATATGCAATAGCTGTACCGCGGCAGTCCCCGAGTGCCACACGTCCTTTTTTCTTTTTTTTTTTTTGTACTTTTACTTCGAGTGTTAATAAAATATATAAAAAAACGTATTTACTAGCATCTGGCGTTTAAAATTTCTCGCTCATCGCAATTCCCTGATTTCGGGTAACGGCACTTAATACGCTCTCTTTAAAAACTTATGAAATTGGACTTTGACTGTAATGGCTTATAGCCAAAGATTTAACAGTGGATATGAGCTTTTAGCGACGATGTTTGCTTAGCTGCGGAGTGTTATTCAGTCTCAATTTACGAAACATGCCCGTTGGCTCTAGGCATAGAATAGCGAATTGGTCCTGTGACGAGAACTGCGTTCGAGTATGTGATTGCTATTGTCAGAAGCATGATTGCGAATGGGTGACGTCATTTTTAATTCATCACGGTGATTTCTAACAAACCCTCACTGGAGTTTACTGTGATTTTCAGTCGCTGTGACGAAATAACAGGTACAAGAATGTTTGGCAAATTCAAGAGTAAGGAAACAGCGTTGTAAACGACGTTTCTTTTTAATGTTATAGTCGTAGGTTATGTGGCTTTGGTGGAGTGATAACTCGGTTCAACTACTCTACAATAGCGTATAAAGGTTTCCGTGGAAGTGAAGTCATCTCATCCTTCAGCCCTGTTTATTTCAGCAGCTCAATATTAAATATATGTAGCTTTACGTATCTGCTTAAAAATGTTAGGAGGTATGTATTCTTCTCACACGATTTGGCTACAGCTTTAGTATTGAATTACTTTTTAATAAGTAAATTTATCGAAAAGTATTGTACACTTTTTTGAATTAGGCCATCTCCTGGAGGCTGGCACCCCAAAACTCTTTTTTTTTATAAAAACTATATATGTGGTTTGTGTACCCAATGTAAGCTCAGGATAACTCGCCCTTTTTTTCGTTACCCCATTCTTGGAAAAAGC
Source organism: Eurosta solidaginis (assembly GCF_040869045.1). Classification (NCBI taxonomy): domain Eukaryota; kingdom Metazoa; phylum Arthropoda; class Insecta; order Diptera; family Tephritidae; genus Eurosta; species Eurosta solidaginis. Next base: position 204,724,745 of record NC_090321.1, on the reverse strand, counting down.
TACCGTAAAAATTATGTCCAAGTTGAAAACCTCCAAAACAAAAATGCAAAGTTTTTGCTTTTTTTTACTGTAGTTTGTTTTCCCAAGGTAAGCGCAGGATACCTCCCACTGCCTCTTTTGTCGCTAGTCCACCCTTGGAAAAAATTATCGTAACGAAGCTGAAAACCACCCAAATCAAAAAAAATGCAAAATTATTGTTATGACACTATGGCTTGTTTGGCCAAAAGGAGCCCAGGGTGGCCCAATCAATTTTTTGTCGCCAAGGTACAATTGAAAAAAATATTAACAGCAAAGAGCAAAAAAACAAAAAGCAAAAAGGTCAAGCTGTGTGAACTGGCACCCCAAAATACGTTTTTTTTTTTTATAAAAATGTGTGATTCGTCTGCCCAAGAACAGCTCATTCATAATTTCCCTAGCCCAAGCTTAAATAAAAATTATAGTAAAGAATTATGCGACTTGAACCCCTTAATCAAAAAAATCAAAATAATTTTTTTACAAGGTGGCTCGTTGCCCCAGGATAGTCCATGTTTGTATAGCTAACCCACTCTAGAAAAAAAAACCGAAACAATTTTCAAAAACGGGTGAAGCCGGCACCCGAATTGCGAACTTATTAATAAATTACTTCTCAACAATCACCGCATTATCGGGTCTTGAAAAATACCGGGATCCCTGGATTAACTCAACTTAAAAATTGTTTCCAATAAAACGTATATAAATAGTTCCACTCATTTCCATACATAACTTTTTGCCACCAAATCAGCTTATTTGCCCCAAAGTGCAATGTTCAGCTACGGTACAATCCTAGTTAAAAATATTTCAAATCATCTCTTCATCGTCAACAACAGAAGAAAACGTGTCTATTGTTGTTGTCTACTGCGCTAGCCTTTGCAGTTCAAGTACCTAATAAAATTACTTTCGCATTTGCTTCCCTATTCTACTTTACATTCGCATACATAAATTTTTGCTTTGCTTGTACATCTTTCCTTTAGGTACCCTAACTCAGAGTAGATGCGCTGGTGTTTGTGCGTTTATGTGTGTTTGAGTAAACACCTAGCTCGGTAGCCACAAATTCATTAATCCTGTCTATAGTTATATTGCCACTATATTATGAATGAATTGGTTTAAGTTTATTGCCGCAACACTAATGGCCGGCCACATCATCGTTTGATCAAGTTTGATAAGTTCGTAAGTGCAACAGAAGCAGCAGCAGCAAGTGCAGGAACAGCAGTTATCCGACATCTTAAAAACTTCGATAAATTAGTTTGATAACTTTAAAGGCATTAAAATTCTTTGTAAATATATTGAGTGGTGGTTTTGAGGGTTGCTAAGTAAGTAAGATTACATTTATTTGGTACTTTCAGTGAAAGAAACTAAATCATAAACCTCCATTGAATTAAAAAGTGTAATTTTATTTATAATTTGTACGTTGGCTCCGTTTCCTTCTTCTTGAATACGCAAGCTAAAGCAAGACCCGTGATACCTTTGTATTCCTTATTTTTTCTCTATTTTCCTGTTCTTTTTCCTTTCCTCTTCTCTCCTTTCCATCCCTTTCATTTCCTTTCCTTTTTTTCCTTTCTCTTCGTTTTCTTCCCTTCCTCCCCTTTCATTAATTTTCCTTTGATTTCCTTTCCCCTCCTTTCTACTCCATTTCTTTCCTTTCCATACTTTTCTTTTTTCCCTTCCTTTCCTTCTCTTTTTCCTTTCCTTCCCTCTCCTTTTCTTTTTGCGTATCCCCAGTCGCGCATCAGTCGCTACCATTATTATTTTTTATTTTGTTTACTTTTATGTTAGTTTATTTAAATTTGTATTACTTAATTTAATTTAATTTAATTTATTTTACTTTAATTTAATTTAATTTTATTTATTCTTATTTTATTTTAATCTATTTTATTATATATTTTTTGATTTTAATTTAATATGTTTCATTTTATTTTATTTTATTTATTTTAATTTTTTATTTCATTTTATTTTGTTTTGTTTGTAGTTTATTTTATTTTAGTTGATTTTATTATATTTTATGTTATTTTATTTCATTTTATTTTATTTATTTCATTTAATTTCGTTTAATTTAGTTTTATTTTATTTTTTCTCCTTGAGAAAACTTGTCGATGATAATATAATCGCTTAGACCTTAGAATAATGGTTTGGCCGTAAAAAGGGTGCAAAGTTTTGAACTTGGCTATTCATATATATGTAAATGATTCACATACCAATTATAATCGGTTAGATCAAATAGACTCAGTATTATAATGATTTAAAAAACCCCAATCCCTGGAATAAGGAAAACGGTCTAAAAATTGTCTTGATATGATATAAAACATGCTCTGAAAGTAGTCCCAAAAACAATTCCGTATTGTTTCGGAATTAATCACGATATTATTTTTAGAGCAGTCCTGAAAATGATACAAAATTGTTTTTGTGTGATTCCGAAAAAAACCGAAAGCAATACTGAACAGAATATTCCTTATAATGATCACCAAATTATCCTGAAGAAGTAATTCAAAATATTTCCGAAACGAACTGGTCACGATGAATTATCGGGAAACTAACCGTAACGAATCCTGAACAGATCTTGAAAACAACTTAGATATTGATGTATATTGGTATATTGGAACGATCAACCAAACAAGATAAGTCAACTTAGATATTCCTTATATTACCTCAACAACAATCACGAAACTATCCCGATATATTTCGAAAGCAATTTCAAAATAGTACCTAAACGATTCACAGATGAAATCAAAATGATGAGATGGTATATTTTTCTCTAATTTCTTAAATCTCGACTTATATGACATTGGTCATTGCCAATTATGTTCATTGGCAGTGACGGCGACACCGGTTCATTTCCAAACCAAATTTGGCAAAGGATGACCGAAAACAGTTACAATTAAAAAAAAAATACCACCCAGTCGAAACATCAACAATCAAGGGTTTTTTTCTTTATTTTAAATTCAGAAAAATCCACCACCTTATTTGCTAAGTAAAATATACGGCACCTCTATTGTAATTTTTTCTCTCCATAAATTTTTTTCAAATTCAAACAATTGAATTAGTTTATTCCCCAAATCTCATAGCAAATTGATTCTTAGTTTAAATCGGAGTATGGCAACACTGTTCTCATTCATGGTACCTAAGAACTCCCATTGACCAATTAAATGACTTTCATTCATTATTTTACTGCAAAATTTAAAGCTTTCACAGAATTAATCTCTACCACAACTATGCAGAGTACAGAATACCGTTATACGATTAAAAAGTGATTTCATGCAGATAGAAAACAAAAAAACAAGACCAATTTATTAGGAATGGTATGGAGAGATGGAACAAGTATTTTACTTTCCTATTTTTTGCAACAGTAAACAACTTAAATGCTAAAAAAAGTAGACACTTAAACAGTGAAAAAGGCTTAAAGATTATTATAAGAATAAAGGAGTGACTTGCAATACCAAGGAACCATGTACCTTGCTGCAAAGCAGAAAGGGCGGTGGTTGCGGGCCAAGAAGAGCTTAATTGTTTATTAATATAGAGGGAGGTAACGATAAGACTTCAGCCTTCTTGGAGATTATGAAGGAAGCTAACATTGCGACTGCAGTTGTCCCCGAGAAAATTAAGCGAGTGACAAAGCAGACCCTGACTGTGGCGCTAATATAATTCCATATACACCACTATCATCCTTCGTTTCAGCGGAGTGCACAAGCGGTTATAGAAACGTTCAGATCTCCAAAAGCAAGGCGCAAGCGCATGAATTGAGGCGGCGGATAGCGCACTGCTTCCCACGATGCCAAAGTCCAAAATATTGTTCCAATGGGTGGGTAAGTCAAAAGACGCGCTGAAACTGTTGCAGCGACAGAACCTGAATGTACCGACAGCGGTACTGGAATGTATTTCTGGTATCTCGACAAACGGAGTAGGGACAAACCTACGTTCTGCGAATAAACAAGAAAAGGAGACGGAGATGCTGCTGGAGGATAAACAGCACAATGATGCCTATAGTCTGACAGTTAAACTATCAACACAATAAAGTGATGTTGAGCGACTACCTCTCTTTTCTTCAGGAGGACTTTTTCGATATGATGGTGATGGCTTTTAACTGAAGACGCAACAATTCGGTGTTTATCTTACCTCTAAAGCGATAAGGCTTTTGGCCCACGGTTGGCATACTAACAGGGAAATCAAAGCGGCCCATGCTTATAAATAATGCCCCGCCAGTGGCAGCGGATGTAGGAAACGTAGGATGTCTGATGAAACAGCGAAGCACGGACCCGGCTTGTGGAGGTAGTTGTCAGATCTTAAGGCAAAAATTAAGCTGGATCGTATGAAATTTCTAGAGTTCGCCAAGAGGAAAGAGTAATTTTTTTAAAAAAGCTCCTAGTTGGACAGTCAATATAGGGTCTTCCACCTTAAGTGCAAACACTAGACGCTGATACTTGAAAAAGTACAAAATTCTGGGCTTTTGTTGGGAATGTATTGTCACGGATATTAGCATCCCTAAGCTATACCATCACTAAGGCGATGCTAAGCGATGTTAACGTCAATAATCAAATCATGTATACACATATATAAGGCAGCCGAGAGATGTCGCACACAGATGCATTTACTTATACGGCTATGTGCGCGAGAGACTGTAAACTACAAACATTCACATCAATAATTCAATCTTTATGTGTTTACATAAACGAATAAATAATTGCGTCTACACATATGTACGTATACGTATATCTTATCTCAGTGGTCACAAGAGAGGGCAATAATTTGTGCACGTAGTTGTGGCTGGCGATTTTGTAGCCGAAACAACTAGTAACTTCTGGAAATCGAAGAGCCTAGAAGTATGCAGCATAAACTATAAAAGCGGTGCAGGCGAGTAAGAAGTAATTCAGTTTGATTTGAATTGTCAAGCAGTTACGAGTAAGACGATATCTAGCGAGCAATACCAGTATTATTTTGATTAGTGGAGTTTCATTTGAGCTATCAGTTTGGTTATTAAGCTATTCGTTGCACAGTTTGAGTGTTATTGTGAAGCATTTTAATAAAGGCCATTTTTCCATTATTCAATATTGGAGTTATCTATTCAACAGTTTAGCGATACGAACCTAGCAAAAGGGGCAAATAAGAGGATTTGCAGCAAATTCGTTACAATTGGTGTCAGAAGAGGAATTGTTGAATAAATTCCGGAGGACAACAAGGACATGGCAAAGTTCAGTGAATTGAAGATCCAGCAACTGAAAAAGGAGTTGGAGAACCGTGGATTAAATACAACCGGCAATAAGATCGAACTTCAAGCACGGCTACGAGAGGTAATGGAGTCGCAAGGAATTGATGTGGACGAGTTTGTCTTTTATCCTGATAGGGACGAAACAACAACAAAAATTGAAGAGAAAAACGAAACATCGCAGACGGTTACCAGCACAGACTTGAACATGATATTGGCTGCAATATCTGCACAAACATCGACTGTAGCATCAATGTCGTCACAAATGTCATCACAACTGGAAGAGCAGAAGACATATATGGCATCACAACTGGAAGAACAAAAAACGTATATGTCATCTCAACTGGAAGAACAGAAAACGTATATGTCATCTCAACTGGAATCGCAGGAGAACCGTATAACATCGAAGATTGAAGCACAAGAGGCACGAATATCCGAAATGTCGGCACAAATATCAGCGCAGATCTCTGCTCAACTGGAAGAGCAAGAAGGACGTATTTCCTCGAGGTTGGAGGCGCAAGATACAAAAATTTTACAGTTTGAAGAAAAAATCGAGGCCGAGGTGGATGCTTTGAGAGGACGTATCGAGCAGTTGCAACTAAATCGCCCAGCAGTTTCAACGAGTAATCCAAAAGTAAAAACACCTTCCTTTGACGGTTCTGTTCCTTTTCAGGTCTTTAAGCTACAGTTTGAGAAGACCGCAGCAGTGAACCAATGGAATGCTGAAGATAAAGTTGCAGCTCTGTTCGTGGCACTGAAAGGGCCTGCCGCGGAAATCTTACAGACTATCCCAGAGTATGAGCGGAACCACTACGAAACATTGATGAGCGCTTTAGAGAGACGTTACGGAAGCGAGCATAGGAAACAGATATTCCAAATTGAGTTGCAAAACCGCTACCAAAAAGCGAATGAGACATTGCAGGAGTTTGCTTCAGATATTGAAAGATTGGCTCATCTTGCAAATGCAGACGCACCCGTGGAATACACTGAAAGGGTAAAAATCCAGAGCTTCATAAATGGCATACGAGATGTGGAAACGAAGCGGGCTACATATGCGAACCCAAAACTGACATTTGCTGAAACGGTATCACATGCATTGACTCAGGAAACTGCCTCCCTATTAAGTAAACCAGCATATAAGGCTCATCGTGTGGAAGTAGAAAGGCCAGAGTGGGTAGACACAATTTTGGAAGCACTGAAGGGATCTCAACAGAAGAATGCCAGAGTTATTAAATGTTTCAAATGCGGCAACCCAGGTCACATTGCACGTCATTGCGATCTTGGTCCTAATAGTTCCAACAATGTGGGTGGCCGTAAACGCAAAGCTGGCGGAAATGAGCAAGAGCGTGTCGAATGTAAAGAACGAAAACTTGCACCGGCTATTGAATGTCCCGTGATATCTGTGTTGTAAATTGGAAGGAAATCAAGCAGTCTTACCGTCAGAGGGAACGTGGATGGTAAAGAACGTGTACTGACTGTAGATACGGGGGCATCTCATTCCTTGATTCGATCTGATTTGGTCTACAGGAGAGTAAAGTCATTACCTGGAGCAAGGTTGCGTACGGTAACAGGCGAATATAATCAAGTCCAAGGCGAAGTGGTATGTGAGGTATTAATTGGAAAAGTCATGGTTCTACACAAATTCGTTGTGGCGGAGATCGTTGATGAAGTCATATTGGGAGTGGACTTCTTGGTTGACCATGACGTCAGGATCGATATGCGGAGAAAAATTATGCGCTATAAGAACCAGGACATACCACTTAACTTTAGTTTGGAAAAAGGGTTCAGCAGTAATTGGGTACTGGTGGAGAAGACTCGACGAAGGCCACGAAATTCAAAGGTAAAGGTTGATGGAACAAATGGGCCAAACAAATCAAAACCGAAGGTACCTGTGAGAGAAACACTGGCATTAAAAAGCCCTAACGGACGTACTGAAACGAAGAAAGAATGCAAGGGTGGTTTCAAGCCAAGGCACACTACTGTTGTGAAGCGTCGGAACGATACTGATTGTGCAAAGGAAATCCGTCCAGCGCAAGCTCTGCGAAGTAGTTCTTCATTGGTCAAGCAACAGAGTGCGAGGGAACGATTCAGGATAATGAGTAGTAAGATGAAACACAGGTACGACAAAGAAAATAATTCGAAAGGTTTCTTGGCGGGAGATTTGGTAATGTTATACAACCCTCACCGGCGGAAAGGTGTTCCATCCAAATTTCGGTGCAGTGGGGAAGGCCCGTACAAGGTTGTGAAGAAGATCAGTGATACTATCTACCGCATACAAAGCATTGAGAAACCACGGAGTAGAAGAGTGGTACATTTGGCGATGCTAGCAGTGTTTAGATCGAGAGATTTGTCTGATCGGGACGATCAGACTTAGGTGGAGGGCAGTGTCACGGATATTAGCATCCCTAAGCTATACCATCACTAAGGCGATGCTAAGCGATGTTAACGTCAATAATCAAATCATGTATACACATATATAAGGCAGCCGAGAGATGTCGCACACAGATGCATTTACTTATACGGCTATGTGCGCGCGAGAGACTGTAAACTACAAACATTCACATCAATAATTCAATCTTTATGTGTTTACATAAACGAATAAATAATTGCGTCTACACATATGTACGTATACGTATATCTTATCTCAGTGGTCACAAGAGAGGGCAATAATTTGTGCACGTAGTTGTGGCTGGCGATTTTGTAGCCGAAACAACTAGTAACTTCTGGAAATCGAAGAGCCTAGAAGTATGCAGCATAAACTATAAAAGCGGTGCAGGCGAGTAAGAAGTAATTCAGTTTGATTTGAATTGTCAAGCTGTTACGAGTAAGACGATATCTAGCGAGCAATACCAGTATTATTTTGATTAGTGGAGTTTCATTTGAGCTATCAGTTTGGTTATTAAGCTATTCGTTGCACAGTTTGAGTGTTATTGTGAAGCATTTTAATAAAGGCCATTTTTCCATTATTCAATATTGGAGTTATCTATTCAACAGTTTAGCGATACGAACCTAGCAAAAAGGGCAAATAAGAGGATTTGCAGCAAATTCGTTACAGTATGTATGTATGTTGAGAACACATGGGAGGGCATTTTCCGCTTACATGACACGTAAATTCGCTTCAGCATAAGATATATCAATTCAATATTGAATATACTTAGATCTTTCACTTTAAAATTATTCCTATCAAATTTTTTCTTCAAATTCTTTTTATTTCATTTCAGGCTCACCGTGGCACGTTGAAATCATGTCTACACCCGGTCTAACAGCACTGGGCGAATCGACGCGCCTTGTACCCGCTAATACGCCGGCGGTTTTTGAGATACTGCCGCCTCCTGGACAAAGCCTAACGAAAGGCGAGTGCGTGGCAACAGTTTTGACACCAACCAAGTCTAAACTGAATGCCAGAGTCACCCATGAGGCGGCAAATGGTGCTGCACGAATCGAATTTGTACCCACCGAAGTGGGTACACACATTATTGAAGCATCCATAAATGGCACAAAAATAACTGGCGGTCCCTTAATTGCCAAAGTTTACGATGCCAGTCTAATACAAGTTACAGATGTTAATGGTGGTGTTGTCGGACAACCATGTCAATTTCGTGTCGATGCAAGTGCTGCTGGCGAAGGTCAGCTAGAAATATCTATAAATGAAGGCGAAGTACCAAATCATGTACAAGTGGTAGGTGGTGGACGTTGTTTGGTCTCCTTCACACCCGAACAAGCTAAATCACATTTGATCGATATTAAGTTTAATGGCGAAACGGTACGTGGCTGCCCATTTGTATGCGCCGTAGCTGACACATCACGTGTCATGTTGAATCTTTCGAATTTGGAATTGGTACCAGTTAACCGGCCAGCTTCGTTTCATATAACCGTAAGTGGTGGAGGCGCCGCTGAATTGGCGGTGAGTGTACGTGGACCGCATGGTGAATTACCTGTACGAGTTACAGGCGATATACATGCTGGATTTACAGCTGAGTTTACGCCCATTGCAGTGGGTGGACACTCGATCAATGTGGAGTATAATGGTTTTCCAGTGCAGGGTACACCATTCTTGGCGAAATCTTATGATGCTACGAAAGTGGTGGTGGGTAGCGTGTCGCGTGGTACCGTTGGACGTTCGGTGCAATTTTCTGTGGATGCTGGTGATGCAGGCGAGGGTAATTTGGAGATAACAATTTCGGCGAAAGGTCAAAATATACCAACACAAGTGCATCCGCAAGGCAGTGCAAGGTAAATAAAAAGAATTTTTCTCAAGCACTTATAGCTGGGGATCGTAACAGTTATACATTTTGTTACAAGAATTACTTCTCAATTATAATTTTTTGTGTTGCTTCTTTCGTTTAGAAATTAACAGTTACTTTTTAAGCTTTTCATTTCGCTCGGAGAATAATAACAGGATTTCCAGTTTTTTATTTTGCTCGAAAATTCGAATTTCTTAAGTTTTTTTATTTCACTCGGAAAATATCAGTTTCTTTTTTGAGTTCTTTTACTTCCTTCAAAAACTAACAGTTATTTTTCTAGTTTATTTTTTCGTACGTTTATTAGCTATTTTTTAAAATTTTAGGTCTCGCTCGGAGAACAACAGCTTTTTTGAGTTTTTTATTTTGCTTGGGAAATAACAGTTATTTTTCGACATTTTCATTTCACTCGGAAAATAACAGTTTTTTTTAGTTTTTTTTCGCTCAGAGAATAATTATAGATAATGAGAATAATAACAACATTTCCATTTTTTATCTCGCTCGAATATAAGAAGTAATTTCTTGAGTTTTTTATTTCGGTCGGAAAATAACAGTTGTTTGTTTACTTCGGTGCAAAAATAACAGTTCTTTTTCTAGTTTATTTCTTAATTGGAAATATATTAGCTATTTAAAAATTTTTTTTTGAGTATTTATTTTGCTTGGGAAATAATTTTTGTTTCGAGACTTTTATTTCGCTCGGAGAATAACATTTATTTTTCGAAATTTTTGGAATATAAAATCTTTTTTTGAGTTTTGTTTATTTCGTTCGAATATGAGAGTAATTTTGTTAGTTTTTTATTTCACTTAGAGAATTATTTCAATTTTTCAAGTTTTTTATTTCGTTTAGAAAAAAATTTTTATTTTTTGAGTTTGCTACTTTATCCGAGATCTTATTGTTCGCATATTTTACTTCATTCGAAAAGTTATTAGTAAGTTTTGGTTTATTTCTTTCTGCTCAGAAACTTGCACGCCCCTTAAAAAACTCAAAAATAATTCAACAGAACTCCAAAAAACTTTCTATTTTTATAGTAAAACTCAAAAAATAAAAATGAAGCCCCTTAAAGATAGCATTTAAACCTTTATGATTTTTTTGGTTTTCAATTTGAATCAACCACAGTTATGTGAGTTCCTGGTTTATAAAAATCTTTTAAATTTATTATTTTCATCTCTTTTCACAGATTTTCCGTTTCGTTTGTGCCAACTGAGCCGTGTGAACATACTATAAATGTCACATTCAATAAAATGCCTGTGCCTGGTTGTCCTCTAACCGTAAATATCAGTGGCGGCATGTCGGGTCCACAAGTTTCTCTCGGTGGTCCCGGTCCCGTACATCAACCAAATTCTTTTGTTATCAATCACGCTGGCGGTCGTTTGGAAGATATTGAGGTCAATGTTGAAGGTATGTATTCGTTGTGGAGTTAGTGTATAACCCTCTACAAAATTTTATACTCACTTTTTATATATATGTATATGTGTACTAATCTTTTTCGCGTGTATCCTCACCGCACACTTCTCGAAAGTCTTCAGTCACTCACTCATATCCAAATTGGATTTAAGTATTTTTTTTTTTTATTATTTTTTTTATGCACTTATGTCTTTTCAACTTTTATTTTGTGCATATTCGAGCTTTCGGGTTCTCATCGAAATACAATTTTCCTTAAAATAAGTATTCACATTTTCTTAATATAAAATCAATCAGTACTTTTGAGGTATGCAGTAGATAATGATTTTTGATATTTTACGAAATTATCTGCTTTCATAATATGAGATGAATTTGATTGTTCCAAGAAGCTTCTGGGGATCTACTACTATGAGCCCATTCTGCAAAACTAATCAAAAGTACCAATGATGTCCTCTTTGTCCTCCATTTGAACCAATCTCTTTGTCAGTTGAGTACTTCAAATTATTTTAGGCCACCCATAAGTCTAATGTTGAATTGGGTTCTGTTGTTACGATGGCGAGTTTACCCAATCGATAATGGGACTACCACAGGAAAGATTTTCTGACCAATCGAGCCTCTTATTTATGAACTTGTTTTGCTTGCTTACTAGTTTGCAGCTTCCAGGCTCATGTCTTTAGGAATGAGATATTAAAAATATTTTCGAAAAATTTGCTCAAAATGGTTTGTCCACCCTACGACTGTTTTTTTCCATTTAAAATGCACAAAAACTGACTTGCGCATCACGCAGGTCGTAGCACAAGCTCTGCCTGTGTCTCCTCCAAGGGATATATCGAAAAATTTATTTGATTATTGAAAATAGCGAAATAGAAATCGACTGTGCAACTTGCAAGAATCTTAACTGTAGGTCTGAAACATAATTAAATATAATTTTCGAACTTAACTTCGTGCGTTGTAAGGGGCTTAAAGTTCTGAAAAGAAAGCACCTCCTTAGCTAGACAAACGCTGGGTATCAATAATAGCAGAATATCAAAATACTTATGTAAGGTTGTACCTATGGCCCAATTACTCTATAATAAGGCATACCCCTATGATGTCCCAGTGAGGTTCTATAACAGAAGTCATCAGCCATGTAAAAGGAAGGGATTTAGGCGATTATTGCTTACGACCACAGAATTATCGCAGAACGTTCACTCTCACTTCACATTTATTATTACACCCTTTCGTTTAACAAGCAGAGCTGCAACGCCGAAAGAGGTTATTGTTTATTGGCGCATTTCAAAAAACACCTGATACGCAGAATTTTTTAATTTTCTGTGAGACTCAAATAATAAAATAATATTTTTAAAACATATTCAAAAAAAATTGTTTTAGTGTTAAGAAACATGCGTGCATACGCCTTGCCTCGTAGCTCGTTAATAAACGACTACAATGATTTTACTCTTACCAACACGGCAACAGTTTTAATTTTGAAGATCACTGTTTTATAATCACGACCAACTGCAACTTAAACCAATTTTTATACTTCTTTCAAATCAAAAGCGAGTCTCCGGGAATGTAGATAAACAGTAGGCTTGTGGTTGATAGAAACAGATTAGGAAACATTTTTTAATAGTTGGTTGAGATCTTCGATAATTATATTAAATCTATTCCACGACACTTTAATAACTTGTCCTATTTGACAAGGTTCTGTCCGTTTATGACTGAGTGAGATTATCATAGACTGCTCCCAAGCTTTGTTGTAAACTTATTTCGAAACGAATTCCATTATCTGATTTGCAGGGTAGCTTTGGCATATTCCGAATTTATCATGAGCCCATATTGGACTTTGTTAACGTGTTAGAAAAGCATCGTCCGGTTTGGTTAATACGATGCTGAATTTGATCACCAACTATGGCGTTTATATCAAATCCACCCAACCGATATTTTTCATAAGGGTTTGCTAGGTTGTATTTCATTGTTGTCGTTTATTATCTTTAAAAAACTATCTACTGTATACCTCCAAAACGTTCAACCCTGGCAAATGCATGCTTGAATATTCATACAAACATGAAACATACGAAACGTATTAAGCTATTCTGTCTTTAATTAATGTCCTCTAATTGCATGCTATATCATGTATCAACAATCGGATGGAAGCTGAAAGTATTTCATGTGATCTCACGTCAGCAACCATTATTACGTTAAGCAAAAAATATATAGATAACTGCATAGAAGAGGGCCAAGCCTATGGTGGATTCTTTATTTTAACTTTTTTCAAAAATCTTCTATCTTAGAATTTCAGTGAAGAAAGGGCTATCTCAAAATCTCCAAACAATTCCAAAATAGGGCTTTCTTCTATCGAATTCTGAGTAGAATATTAAAAAAGAGAAAGAAGTTCTTTAAGTAACGGCAGAAGACATAGGGCTATCCTTGACTCAGTCATTGATATCTTCCAAACTATTTCAATATGCATTTCTTTTTGTATTCTTTAATATTTGTTATTTTAAGGAGCGGAAATCCCTCCTATTACTTCTCTCCTAAGATCTCACAATGGATAACCTTTCCTTTTCAGTAATAGTTCAAAATCTCAGTCTAGATTACATTATTCTACAACCAAATAGTCCCAAGCAATTCCGAAATTATTTTGAACTAGAGCCGAAAATATTTCTTAATCCCTTTGAAAATACTGCATACACAATCCACAAATGGCTCGATATAGGCACCAAATCGTCCGAAACTGTTCCGGAAAAGTATCGAATTTATTATGAAGCTACAGAAGTCCCTAAGGGATCTTGAACTTAATTTCCAAAAGGTCCCAAAATATTCAAAGTATCCCAAAACATCCACTTATTATTTGAGAGCAGCCCCAAACTTATACGGCTATAATCTCTAAATTATCCCAAAAATTATTCCGAACCTGAACTATTTTGGTCCCGAAATTGCCTTGAGCACATTGCGAAATAGTCCGCAATAGTCCTAAAACTATTACAAAAGAATTCCCAAAAAAATTTCTGAAGTTATCCTGACCTTAATGCCGAAACGCTCCCAAACAGTTTTGAAACTATATCAAAACAAACCCGAGCTATCTCGAAGCCCATCCCAAAATATTCTCGAAATTATCACGAATATTATTATAAAGCCGATGAACCGTAGTATTTCCAAAATTACCTAGAACACAATTGCGAAATGATTCCGAAATAAATCCGATATAGTACTGCAATGATCTTAAAATCAAGCCTGAAAACATGCCGAAAAGACTCAATGCTCCCGAAACAGTCCTAAAACTATCCTAAAACCAAAATTTTTCAAAAACGTTGCGGCAATAAATCCAAAATTTTGGAGAAACTGTTCTAAAAAAATATCAAAATCCCAAGATTATCCAAAACTAATCCCTAAACAGTTACAAGATATTCCCGACATGATGCCGAAAACAATTCTGCAATTATCCAAAAAAACACGCTAATTTTCCCGAAGTCAATCCCAAAATGATCCGGAAATATGGTAGATATTAACTCAAACTTAATCCAAAGCTCAGCCGTTAGAGTCACGAAATGGTCAAGAACACAATTCCAAAAACGGCTACGAAATGACGCCAACATAGTGTCGAAAACCATACCCAAATGATCCAAAAATACGATATAGTTCAAAAATAGACCTTTAAAAAATACGAAAGTCTCCCCAGGTGTTCCTGAAATAATTTTAAAATAGACACGAAATAATTTCGAAAATCATGCCATTATATTCGAAAGATAGTCTTCAATTGACCCCGAAAATATCTCCTAAGCGTTCCCCACATTACATGGCGATAGTTTCCAAATTATTTTGAAATGACTATGTATTAGTTCGAATACGAACGGAAGTATTTCGTATTATATTGTATCGTAAATGAGATCCACAAGGACCTCTAAAACAGTTCCAAAAAACTACACCGAAATGGTTCAGACCGTACACATCCATCACTTTCCCGAAATTGACCATAATGGTCCCGAAAAGTTCCGGAATTTTTTTTGAAAAGGTATTCAACTGGAGAACCTGGGTCATACACGAAATCAGATTGTTCTTAATCAAATATACTCACATAGATAAAAAAGATATTCTTTAATATCATTATTTCCGCGGGTGTTTTGTCTTCTAAAATTATAGCTCCCTGAAGACGCCTACCTTGAAATAGTCGAAATATATCGTAGAAAAATTGTTTTTAAATTCTGTGTGTTCTCTATACTTGTTTTATATCAACTTACATAAATGCACTTTCACAAAATTTTAGTCAAATTTTATATCTATCTACCTAGTTAAGTATCTTATTTATCATATTTTTTTGTGTGTTATTATGTTGTTATAAATATAAACTTCTGGATTCTCACTTATGATCTGTATTATATTTCAGGGCGACGAAAACTATTGTACTAAATAAACACTCTTTCTAATTATACCAATACATATATTTGCATATAATATTTTATGTGAAATTATTATATCTAATTTACAAACTTACTTATATAGATCATATATGAAGATATAAAAAATATCTCTATGTATGTAAAAGTTTATGAAATAAAAATGTACACATCTAAACAGGCCCTAATTAGTTGCACTAACAGAATTTATTCTTTTGCATGCTCACATTCTTTCTATCTAATGCCACTACACATTTTCCAATTGTGATAACTTTGTTATCTATGCGAATTTGTCTTAAAAGCAAATGTTTATTTTCAAATTTTCTTTTACTAACTAATTAAATTTTTTTATTTAATTCTTTTCTATAAAGCTCCAAAAGAAATAATAACAAAATCTACGGACTCATTTACAAATAAAAAATTTTGACGGTAGATCCCTCTTTGAAAAAAAAATTATATTTAGCATTTTTAGATCAAACTAAACCTTTTTCAAATTAAACTATACTGTTTTGAAGCCAAATAAAACTTTTGTAATTTCAAGTGAAACCATTTTAGTTCGCGCATAATATTGTTGCGAATTTTAAGGATTCTGTACCTTCTGTTATCGTTCGAATCGCAGAACTGTCGCATAAAAAATAACTCATATATTCAGTGTAGCAAAATGTTCATTATTTAGGACACTACTATGGAAGTTGTACTTCACAATTAAATTACTCGCGTATTTCATTTATAACGTTTCAAATTGATTGACCATTCCCTGCTTGCTCTGTTTTTATACTCTCAGTTGTCTCGTTTGCCTATTTTTCCTAAGGTTTAAACTTTTTACGAACAGCCTTCTCGAATGATTGTCAAAATCACAATTTAACGGAAGTTATTCGAAAATGAGCAGATGGGATGCGGTGTGTCAGTTCCGCGACCTTATCATGGTAATTTTTGAAAACTGTACCCGCAGGGAGCAGGAAAAGCACTTGTAATTTGTATTTACTGTATCTTAGATTCTTGTATACAGGTCTTAGTTTCTGTCCTTGGGTTTATCCACCTAGTAAGATATTTGCGGGGACTGTCGTTTCACCTCGTATGCAAGGGGTAGTTGACAATAAAGCATACCCAATGCAGATATGCTTTATCTTATCCGCTGAAGTTTCGGAGCAATGCCGTCTCTTCAGTTTTCGAAGTTGTTAGTAAAGTGCTCTCTTCGGCGTAATGCGTTCTCTTCGTTAGAAATATGATAATAAAGTATTCTCTTCGAATTTATGCGGTCTCCTCATTTAAAAGTTATTAATAAAGTTCGCTCTAGGAAGCTATTTCACCAAGCACTGAACTGAACAGCCTCTATTCTATTATAAAGCTATTAACGGGTAGAATGGTATTGAACTCATGGTGGAGTTTCCGTGCAATCGGATGCCATTATCCCTGAAATGGAAAAGGGTTTAGATATCTATGAGGCATTGTAATTGTACACCCGACTACAAGCTAATTTGGGGCGCTTATTTCGCAATTTAAACCGTTGTGTGTTTACGCCGTGAGGTTAAATTATACAATAACCGGTATTCACGTTAAGCATATAATATTTAATTGCACCGGGAGTTAAAATGTAAAATCAGATAAAAACTACCAGTCAGCTGATTTCTGCCCACACCTTTATTTTATATAATTTCTAATTAAATCAGCTAAGGGCCGTGTTCGCCATCTCCAATTACAACATAACAACTTGGTAAACAGCTGACGTTTATTTACACTTTTGTCGTGCACTTAACTGAGAGCTCCAGTTAGCATGGAGAAACTGAAGTTGGTGAAAACGGCACTTAAGTAGAGAGCACAGAATCAGAATGAGAAAGATTCGAAGAGAATGCTGTGTAGTGAATACCCTGCATATGGAGGATGTCATGAACAAAGTTTCATTTCAGCTGAAAAAAGTTCAATTTGATTCGAAAAAAGTTTCATCTGAATTGTAAAAGATATTACTTCATATAAAGTTTTTTTTATTTAAATAAATACATATGTAGTATTATTAGTGCTTTGACCAACTTTCTCTTTTCAATTAATTTTGTTTTTAGCTTTTTATTTCCTATTAATTACTATATAATGTTTTTTATATCCGAATTTATTGTCTTTAAAATAAAATATTATTTTTGAAATAAAAACATACTCACAAAAAAAACATATTTTTAATTACTGTCCACGGTAAACGATTATTTATAAACGTGGCTTACACTGGGTGACGAAAACAAACTTGTACCTTTGCGAGAAATGCATTATAGTAGGTCTAATGGAGGACGCAAACACCTTACTTAGGCCTGGTTTCTCAGTAGTTGGTTAAGCTAAGGTTAAACTAATTTTTCTTAAACTCTAGTCAAATTTGTAGATACGGCAACATCTGGATTTTGTTTACCCAACAAACATGGCGAAATATATGTATATCTAGTTCCGGAGGTGATCTCTAACATCATTATTTAAGTATTCTTAAACCAGATATTTCTCGAGTTTATATCCAACTTCATTCTCCAATCACTATCCAACATTTGAGAAATATTGTAAAATTTAGAGTTCTCGAGTTGATTATCATTATCAAATTATTATCCAAACTTTGAGAGATTTTGGGAAAGATACAGTTCTCAAATGAATATCCAACATATTTCTCCGGTTGATATCCTACAATGGATATCGAGTTGAGGTGGAGTTGAAAAAAAATTTCCAAGGTGATACCACCAAAACCAGCAGCTGTTTATTGTGAGAAATTAAATTAATTGATAGCAGTAATGAAGCGTAAAGCTGCAGACATTGGTACGTTATTGGTAACCGTATCGGTAACCTTATAACAGCTGGTTCGACCAACCTTATGGGAATCAATGCAATCGATTTTTGGTGCCGCTAAGGTCGTAATCGTATCGTAGCCAACCAATTGGTTTTTGGTTTTCCGCCGTAACGATAAACAGCTGATTACGTTAGGGATATGACTAGAGCGATACGACAAACGGCACCAATGACTCCGCTTTAATTAATCGAAAATAAAGTATACATATTTTATTTTATTTTCGTGAAAATACTATAGAATGGAATCTTAGATTGAGTCCAGTTAGAGAACCAAAAGTTGGGAATTAAATTTTTTAAACTTAAGCAATAGAAGTTTTTGCTTTATAAAAAATGCCCCTTTTGTTGAGTCCCCTATAATTCTAGAGTGCAGCCACTGTTTCCAAACAACTCTTGATATATTAGAAAGATGCCTAGTCATCAACATGCGCTCTAATGGTACTCAAGCCCAAATGCTTGTTGGGTATATTCGACGCCATTACGAACGAACGCAAATAACTGATAGGTTAACTAGAGTTTAACCCTGCCAGATCGGCCGCTGAAAAACTGCAGAATAAGTTTAAGCGTAGTTTAACTGACAAACTGAGTTGAACTTGTACTGAAAAACCGGGCCTTACTAAGCATTTCTAATAAACCCTCAAAATCTGGCGTTAGGAGGAAGAATCCTCTTTTTTTATATGTTTATGCTTCAATCTACTGACCAATCAATTTTTTCCTCTACATGTTGCATACTTTTCCGCGTATTTGATACTGTCTTAGATATTAACGTTATGTCTCTAGTTAACCTTTCAGTTATTTGTGTTCGTTCGTAATGGCGTCGAATATTTAAGATTGAGTACCTTTAGAGCTCATGTTGATTAACTTGAGAATCAAAGCGTTTTCAGCAAAAAAGGGATTTTTTTGTAAAGCAAAAAATGCTGTTATTTAAGTTGAAAACAAAAATATAGTTCTCAACTTGTGCTCAAGTATGGTTTCCTAATTGGCCACAAATGTAAGATTTCAATTAAATGAATTTTTTTTTTATTTATTTTCAACTCGAGAAATTCGCTGGATATTTATTGGAGAATTTTACACTTCTCTAAATCACTCAAAGCTTGAATAATAATTTGAGAATTATGTAGGAAACCAACTCGAGCACTATAAATTTTAAAAAATTTCGCATGTTGGATATCAACTTGAGAACTTTCAGGTGTAACAATAACTAGCCGGACCCGTGCACATCTTGCGCAACAAAATACAAAAGTGTCATATCAAATATCAACAGAAACCCTGCAAAAATCGTTGGATCAGGTGGTCCACTGGAGTACTTACCATTGTACTCCACTGTAATGCAGCAATGGACCAACTCATGTTTCTACACGAACATATTGTAAGCCGATCATTGCTCGTTTTTAACGATTTTAAACACTAAACGATGTTTATTGGACTGTGGGTACTCCATGGATTACTCTGATGTAATGCGGAGCTGGAGTATATGGTCCAGTCCTAGGAAATTGCAATGTTAATTGGACCATATTTTTTGTATGAATTGTGGTTAATTTTGGAGCACTCGGTTGGTCCATAGCGAGTACTCCATACATGCATGCATGGAGTACTCGCGTTTTTTGCAGGGAATCGCCTGTTCTATCAATCAATAATCTATCAATAGAAACTTACATGTGCTTGCGCTGCCATCTGGCGAATGTTGGTAATGCCGGTAATGTAGTGTTAGTTCTAATCAAATATTCACAATAGTACTATAGTACAAATAGATTTATTTGTGTGCTCACAATCGTTTATTTTTAACAAATTATTTTAATAAAATATAGCTAAACAAAAGCACTACCACCAATAATGCCCAGAGCTCTATAACAGCACGACTCTGCATCTTTACAACCAAAACTTAAAAAACGGCAATTAGAAATAATATATAAGATTAGAGGATAATATTGGACGATGAGCCTTTTGTGTTTAGTAGGGTTTATAGCCAACTGAACTATAGGTCAATTATACTTACTTATAGCGCAATTGACTTATGTCTCGTTCACAGCAGGCGTTGAAGCTGTTGATTTTTCTGTTCACGGGACGAGTCGCTTTTGACTCACTCAAGTAAAGTGTTAGCTTAGATTAGTCGGAGTATTATTAAAACTTTTTTTACAATGCCGCTATCCGTTTACGCGTTGCTCGTAAGACGAAATTGTTCTAGAATAAGTTTTCTGCTAGATAAATTGTACATTTAAAAGGTAACGAATAAACATTTTCCTTCAGTAGTTAAGCCTTACCTTGCCCCATTTCTTTACACTTCATACATTCATTATCGAGTCTTCCGAAAAACTCTACACATCTTTCTCAGCTATTTTATTCTTGTACATACATAATTTTGGAAAACTTATAATAATATATTTAGCATGTGGAGATATTTTTATATTAGCTCAAGAAAATTTACTAACTTAATCTTTAAATTGTACATATGTGCATACGCTTGAATTGAAAATCTAAGTTTTGTAACAACTAAACAATAGAACCCATTTCATTATATAAACAAATTAATTTCTTAAACTAATCACGCTTTTTTCCAAATTTTTTCTCATTTACTCATTTAAAAATTTAAAAAAAACACTCACATGCAAATCCCTTTTAAACAATAATAAACAAAATAATACCAACTAACTTCGCTAATCTAATACTATAAAATTACCGTATTTGCTTATGCTTTATAACAAAATACAAATAACTGTAATGTATTTTGCAAATTTTCAACAAAATCCAAATTTTTACGACGTTAACTCTTTTTACGCGCAACCCAACAATCAATAAAAAAATAAAACGAAAATCGAAAAAAAACTTGAAAAACTTACTAACTCCGCAATTCAAAAAAAACTAAAAAATTAACTAATTCAAAAACATTTGAAAACAAAAAAATTAAAACAACAAATAAATGTTATAACAACGAATCACAACAATACATCAAACTCAACTATATGAACTTACGCATCAGGACCTGCTGGCCAATCCGTGCCTGCTCAAGTCCATCAAACCTCGGATGGTATCTTCAAAGCGGAATTTGTGCCACGCGTTGTCGGTGAACATCGTGTTAATGTTACCGTTAATGGTTTGTCTACCGCTGGTAGTCCCTATGCAGCTAAGGTAGGAATTCATACAAATATTTGTATAGTAACAATTTTAGATTTTAAGAGCCGTTTTGATCCTCTCTGAGTAACGCTGGTCATTCGAAATCGTTTCTTGATCTGTCTGGCGTACGTCGCGACGGTGACGGATTATATCTCTTTAAGCCATTACACAGAGATGATGAAAACAAACGAAAGTTTAAGTAATCACTCTCACTCTGTATCGCTGAAGTGGAACTATACACAGTACAGAGAAAGTGATTATGGTCTATTAGTGGATATTGACCGAACTTCTGCTTTTTATTTGGGTCATGTTCAGTATTATGGCCTCTACTTCAGCTGTATCATCATAATTAGGATAAAAAGCATCATTATGGGAAGTTCTCAACAAACATTTTCGTTTTTTGTGTTGTTTTTTTACTTTTCACTAAACTTAACTCCGGCCAATTAAAAAAAATTCCGGATGAAACTAAGTTTATATTCATATCTTCGCAGAAACTCTGAGATATCTTTTCCTCTTTAGCTTTTGGCTAAAGAAGTTGTCTCTTTAAGGAGCGTACAATATGACTACAGTTCTCAATTATTTCAGCCTTTGGTTCAGAAGTAGAGATTATATACATGCAAATGTCCACCATATTAGAATCCCCGTCGATGGCATTAACTATCGATTGTCATACAACCAAAAATACTGGGTGTGACGTTTTGTCAGGATCTTGGCGAGCATGCGTCCGCAGTTGTACCTAAAACCCAGAAACGCTATAAAATCCTCAAATCTCTTGCCGTCGGCACTTGGGGTTAAGATAAAGAGGCGGTTATTACCACTTACAAAATAATTGACCGGCCTATTGCATGCTACGCGTCCCCGATATCGTTGCCGAGCCTAAAGGTTACTCACTGAAAAAAGTACAGGTGTTGGAATTTGATTATCTTACTTTTGTATGTCCAAGTGAAAAATCAAGCACAGACAAGTTAATGCTTACAAATTATACGTTTTATTCATTTGCAGTTCAAATTGAGAATCAGAATATTAAAATTGATACAAAGAGAAAGAATGGATATGTACGTTGTACACAGAATTGTATTACAACAACAGGCCTGTCTCCTGAACACCACGAGGCGAGAGTACTCCCCAGTTGGGAGAGAAATGAAGTGCTGAACAAATAGTTCATGTTTAATACCCAGAAGCCGGGACATCCCAACAGACATCTGATTTAAGGGGCTTATGAGGTCATCTCGGCACTTGAGAACACAAACGTATGAAGCAAAAAATACAAACAGGTCCTCAGTGATATCCACAAACAGGCGTCGGACCTCTGTTCGAGGAACTGCCCGGCGAATCCAGTTCACTCTAGCTCAACTTCGACCTGGGTACTGAGCAGGCTGAGCTCTTACCTATCCAGAATCAACCCCGGCATACATAATTGTATGTCCTGCATGCAACGTGTCTCAAAATAAGACCAACCATCATTTCAATTTCTATGTGGAACAAACGCCTCTAATATCCCTCTCTCTCCGAACCAAACCTGTTGAAGCTGCAAGTTTCCTTGTACTCCATTTGAAGATATTGATGACAATTTGTGAGTAGTCGCACCTATTGGATGGGGCGAAGCACTGCTACAACAACATCTACTGTATCCTCTAACAATAGTGATCTTGATGTAGTCCCAAAACGATCCTTAAACCAATTTGAATGAAAATAGTCCGAAAATAATTCTGCAAAATTTCCTGGAATAATCCACAGATATTCAAAAAATAATGGCGAAATGATCATGAAATAAATAGAATTATCTCGAAAACAATCCCAAATCTCTCCTAAATAGTTCATTTTTGGTGCCAAGCGATTCATCTTCTGTTCTGCTTCCCATGCTTATATCTCTTAGATGAGCCCTGACATAGCTCTCCATACCCTGCTCCTTGTTTGCTGCGCCAAATTTCAGAGTTTATTTTCAAACTACCACTCCTTTCGAAAGACTCAGACTCGACCGCCTCTGACATGAGAAAAACAGACATCGTTGTGTCCCAAACACAGACAAACACGTATTATTAAGGCATTATGTACCACGTGCCGACCAAAAATGGGCAACAGATTCCCTCGTTGAGACCTAACTGTACGTTATGGGATATATCGCCTGAGCTGCTATATATCCTTCTGAAATTATAAATACCTGAAAGTGAGACAGGTTTTGTAAGCCCCCTATAATATATCCCGTACCTGGCAGGAGCGCCGAGATTTAAGTACCAAGAGATGAGAGCTTAGAGGTGCACTACGGTATACAGAAACTGGATGCAGTGAGGCTCAAATAAAAAATTTGATTACTGCGAATTTCGGCAAAAGCTACAATCAATTTGAGACATTATTTTTTTCTAACCTAACTTTTTTTCATCTTTTACTTCTTAATCCAAAACTAGGTCTACGATGTGAACGCCATTAAAGTAAAGAATGTTAGCAATGGCACCGTCGGCAAGCCGGTCACTTTTCTTGTCGAGACCTCGCAAGCTGGACCAGGCAACCTTGAGGTTACCGTAAATGGCGGACGTGTGCCAACTTCAGCACAAGCACAAGGCCAACACACCTACGCAATAAGTTTTACACCACGTGATGCACAAAATCATACAGTCGAGTTACGTTTCAATGGACAAGACGTGCCAGGTTCGCCGTTCACCTGCCGCGTCTCAGCCGCAGCGCGTATACAGTCACCAGAAACATTGGATAAAGTAAGCGTTGGACGTATGTTTGAGTTTATAGTCGAATCGGATACAGAGCCAGTTGTCGAAGTACTCGGACCAGCTAGACGTAGTGTGCCTGTGAAGATAGATGCGTTAGATGGCGTGGGTTACAATATAAAATTTGAGCCAGTTGAAGTGGGTGATCACTCGGTAGAAGTACGTTTACCTGGTGGCGGTCATGTCGAGGGTAGTCCTTTCTTGTTAAAAGCCTACTCTGCGGAGAAGGTCATCGTCACAGACATACGTCCTGGTGTAGTAGGTAAAAGCGTCAGTTTCGGTATAAATGCCAGTCAGGCAGGTGCTGGAAATTTGGAAATCATTGTAGCAGTCAACGGAAAAAATGTGCCCAACTATGTGCAGTCTGAAGGTAATGCACGCTTCAAGGTTAACTTTAAACCTACGGAGGCTGCAGCACATTCATTGTCAGTGCGCTTTAATGGACATCCCGTGCCCGGTTCACCATTTACTTGTCAAATTGCGTCAGCGCCTATAAGTTTGCCACGTGCCATGGCGACGGGAGAGGGTTTAAAGCAGGCCGCTATCAAAGTGGATAACACCTTCGAGCTAGAGGGATTCGAAGGCGTCGAGCCGCAAGTATTTGTTACAACGCCATCCGGCGACAATATTATATGTCAGCTTGTAGCGCAAGGCGGCGACAGTTACACAGCCACATTTCAGCCCACAGTTGTGGGTCGTCATCTGATAAGCGTTACAGCCAATGATAAACACATCAACGGCTCACCATTCTCATGCAATGTCTTCGATGTTTCACGTGTCAGTATCAGCGGCTTGGATCAACAATATGGACCGGCAGCATTGGGTATACCGGTTACTTTTAGTGTAGATGCTGCTGGCGCTGGTGAGGGTACTCTAGAGCTGGTCGTTTCGACCGACACAAGCACTGTCAAAGCGGAAGTCGTCGCATGCGCGCGTGGTCTTTACGATGTCACTTTCGTACCACAAACAACCGAACCGCACTATGTGAATATTACATTCAACGAAGTGCCCGTCGATGGTAGCCCATTCCGCGTAGAGATACAACAAACAACACAACACATACAAATAGGCAGTTTGGCCACAATCGATTTCCCTACAGATGACCAGATTGCTGAGATTATGGGACCCGATCATAAGCCAGTGCCATACACAATTACCAGACAAACAGCAGAGTTCCGTACACACATGACTGGCAATTATTTGATACGTTTCATCGATCGCGATACACGTCAACATATTGGTGCCCGCACCCTAACAGTCTTCGATCCGTCATTAGTGAAGATCACCGAAGTTGGTGAGTCGGTGTGTCAGCGACCAGCTAGTATTTCGGTGTCGCTCAATGAGGCAGGACAGGGTGAGCTGTCGGCTTTGGTAAAATGTGGTGCTTCAGAGGTACCACACTCTATACGTGGTCCATCCAAGACTGGTATTTATGAGATTATCTATCATCCGACGCGTGTTGCACCACACAAGATCACAATACTATTCAACGAAGTGCCAATCTCACTGAAACCGCTCGAAATCAATGTATTACCTCCTAATGCTGGTAAGGAGATTAGCGTATCAGGATTAGGGCTCTATCAGGCGCGTGTTGGTAAGACTACATCCTTCGCCATAGATACGGTTAAAAGGCCAGCACGTGAATTTGATGTTGTGGTATCAGGGCCGGGTGGTCAAGCTCTGCCGGTTCGTTGTTATCAAACGAAGAGCGGACATTTGCAGGCCGAGTTTAATATCAACAAGCCGGGACAGAGTATAATTGGTAAGTTGAGTGTATTTATGTAGGGAGCTTTTTTTAGGTCGGAAAATCACGATTTTATTTTTTATTTTTTTATTTCACTTAAAAAATAACAATTATTATTAAGTTTTTTAATTTGGTCGGAAAAAACAGTAATTTTTTGAGTTTTTGATTTCGCTCGAAAAATAACAGTTATTTTTGGAAGTCTTTATTTCTCGCGGGCAAAAGTAATTTTTTTGTAAATTTCTTATTTCGCACGGAAATAACAGTTATTTTTGGAATTTTTTCTTTTGTTAAAAAAATAACAGTTATATTTTGAGTTTTCTACTTCTCTCGTTTTCTCTTTCTGTTAATACCCGAAAAACTGACAGTTGAAATAACAGTGAATATTTTTTGCAGAGGTTCTACATCAATCAAAACCACTACCAGGAAGTCCCTTTACTTGTGAAGCTTTCGATACAAGTCGGATTACGGTACAGGGTGTACCCAAAGGCCAGTTAGCATTACATAGTCCCATATGCTTCTCAGGTTTGTTGACTTAGTTCGGTGTATAAGATCTACTGATTGTATCGCTCTTTAACACTACTCTCTTTTTTTCTTTTCCGTCACATAGTACGCACCGAGAATGCTGGTATCGCCGAATTGGAAGCTTTTGCTATCTCGCCTAGCAACCAAAATTTGCCCGTCCACATTACCGAACAGTCAGAGGGTATTTACAGCATTGAGTTCGTGCCATCCCAACCGGGCGCCTATAAATTGACAGTCATGTATGGTGGTGAAACCGTACAGGGCTCGCCATTCACTTTTACCGCCTCTGCAAGTGGTGTGAAAACAGATATCCGTGCTGCCGGCAATGGTTTGGAAGTGTGCCAACGCAACAAAGAAGCTTCCTTTATAGTCTATTGTCCACTGGCGCCAAATGTTCAAATCGAACGCGTCGATGAGTTTGGTGAACGTATTGAGCCAAAAATTAAGGTGAGTTCAAAGATTTCATACTTCCTTACAGTGCACCTAAGACAATTTTCTTCTTCCACTTACAGGCCTTGGGCAACAACGAATGGCGCATCTCATATACCATCCTTTCTGTGGGTCATTACGAGATACGTGCCAGCTATCCAAATCGTGGTAATTTACCCGGATCGCCATGGAGTGTCTCATGTGTTGAAACTTCAAAAATCACACCCGTTGGCGGTTGGGGTACGCTACTCGATCACGATGGTCGTCTCATATTACCAGCACGTATAGTTTTCGATGTTGAAAATGCTGGCCCTGGCGATTTGGCCTGTTCTATTGATGGGATTGAGATACCTGTGGACAAACTGAGTGATGGCAAAATGCGTCTGTTCATTTCTGCCGACAACTTGGCACCCGGCGAACATGAATTGGATCTTACATTCAGTGGTCTTACTATTGTTCAATGTCCTCGTAGCGCATATGTAACGGGACAGCAAGCAGCTGATAAAGTGGTGCTCACAGGTCGCGGCTTGGCTGCAGCACAAGCTGGCGAGGCAGCACATTTCACCATCGATGCTACAAATGCTCCAGCGGGTAGGCCTGAAGTCATATTGGTACATCAAGATAATACGACAGTGCCAGTTAGTTTAGCTCAACCACGTCCAACTGAGAATATATGGCTGGCTTCGTATACACCACAAAAGTCATCGTCGGGTCCATTAAATTTATCGGTGAAATGGAATGGTCGTTTGGTGAAAGGTTGTCCTCTCACAGTTGCTGTTGGCTCATCTATGGATGCTTCGAAAGTAATTTGTTCTGGTGATGGTCTACGTCATGGAATTGTTGGTAGAGATATTAAATCGTGGATTGATACGCGTCGTGCTGGCCCTGGTGAGCTAACCGCACACTGCGCTGGTCCACGCAAAGTAGCCTATTGTGAGTTGTACGACCATGGTGATGCTACTTTTACTTTGAATATCAAACCGCAGGAGCCGGGTAGACATTTGCTAACAATCAAATATGGTGGGCAGAATGTGCCTGGTTCGCCGTTTGCGCTTAAAGTGGCCGGAGCTCCAGATGCGAGCAAGGTGAGTGAAATATTAATATTAATAGAGAAACAGTGAAGGGTTGAAATAATTTTAAAGATTCTTACAAAAAATCTACAGCGCAAGATTAGCAGTCCTCTTAAGTCGTTAACGTTCATTTATATTGGAAAAAGTTTCGACATCCCTAGTTGAGACAAAGCGATTTCGGCATTCGATCGTTTTCAGCGTATTGTTGGAGAAATTCGACAAAGGGGTTACTCGGATATATTTTTCGTCCATTGTGAATGCCTTCAATGCGTTCCGGATGGGGGCACATACGTCAATCTGATACTAGTTGTGATCCTTTCCCACATAAACTTAAGTAGAAGCAAAAGAAAAAACCCTCTTTATCTCCGTTAGGCTATCGAAAAATCTTGCGTCCACAAATCTGAGTCGTTTTATATGTTTTGATGCACATCCACAAAAAAAAAAAACACGTATAAACCGACTACTCCTCCGGCTCGTCCTGACATCGCAAGCGTCGAAACATCGATGCGATAGCTCAATGTCCTGTGATGACGCCCATTAGTACTTTCACTGCAGATTTGCTTAGCTCGAAAAGGAAGCTCATTCTTTACCTATTAAAACGTGGCTAAAAGGACCTTTGTGAACTTAACATCACCCCGCTTGGTTCACAGAAAGATATTGCCTTAATGTTTTATTTCTTGATTTCGAGAGAAGATGAGATTACTCATGGAGTGGGTAAAGTTTTCCGGAAGATTTATGGTCCTGTCCGAGATGTTGACGGCGCTTACCGAAGGAGGTATAATGATAATGTAACGAATTTAAGCAAATTCTGCTTATTTGCAACCTTCTGCTAACGTTCGAGTCGCTAAATTGTTGAATAAATAACTCCAATATTCAATAATGCAAAATGGTCTTTATTGGACTACTTTGAAAGTACTTCACAATAACACTTATACTTCGCAACCAATAGCGTGCTTAAATCAAAAATGATTACTGACTACTTAGCTTGTGCTGCTTTTATACTCTTTGCCCAAATATCTAGATGTTTCTTCTTCTAGAATTGTCTACTTGGTTACCAGCTATATGCGTGTGTATTTGTAGTTTGCAGCCTCTCGCATAGCCATATGCGTGTGTATATGTGAGTACTACTTCAACTGATGACTACAGCTGTGTGTGAGTTATCTCGTCGTTGCCTTGTATGTATGTGGGTAAATGATGATTTATGTAGCTTGCTTTAATGTTTTTGTTGGTGTGCATTTACTTAGTAACAGCAAATATTTTTGAAAGAATAAGATGTTGCATGTGCGAAGTTTAGTGGAAAGCAGCGGAGCTTCACAAAATTCTAGTAGGTCACTTCCACCAGACCAAAAACTTTACCATAATTTTTAACATAATTTAAGTCCACAAAGTACACTGATTGGAGTTTTAGAGAGTAAAAATTTAAATTCTGAACAGATTAGCTGAATAAAAAGTGTACAAATAATTGTTAAGTAATAAATACAGACAGTGGTAGTTTAAGTTTTTTGCTGTGGTAAGTGGTGAATGTGACCTACAAGAATTTTGTGAAGCTTGCTTCACACTATTTGTCGTCCCTGTAACATCTCTATCTTAAAATTGTCTCTTGTAACAGCTTAGAGATGGCAATATTCGTCACAGTGACCTGTGTGAGCTTTACGCAGATAGGACAATAGTACAGCGAATAAAAACCCAAAGGCTTCGCTGGCTAGGCGATGTTATGCGAATGGCTAAGAAAGTATTTCCGTCGATACCGCAGATTGGAAGCAGAGAAAGCGGCATCCCTTAGTGCTCTTAATTGGCGTCAGTTATTGCGAAATAGGGATAGCTGGAGTGTCTTTTTACGAAACGGCAAAAATCGCTTATCATATCGTCATCAAATTAATTTCCTTGAATACACTAGCACCAACAAAGGTAGACATTGAGATATTGTGCAACTATATCAAGTTAGATTATGCCTTTAAGGTAGGCTGGCTGTCAGAAAATACCATTACATTGGTCTCTGGGACTTTACTGTCCTGAATCAGTCTACTTCTTTTCACTTTGGCAAAGACCTCCTCCTGAAAGACACTGCAAAAGTCACGAAGTCGGTAAGTTGATGTTTCGCCCAGCCCCAGCTCCACCATATGTGAAGGCTTTAATGTCCTCCCATTCCTTCTATTACTCCTTATTTCCGCCGTAATACTATTTATATTGGGTGTAAGGTCAGTTTTGACACGGTTTTACCGACCTCTTGTCTTGGTATCTTACATTGTTGCGTGCCCGTATTCCTGACTTCCACCCGTTGGATTCTTTATTAGCGCCTTCCACCAGACCGCACCTCTTTACATCAGTATCAGTTAAAAGTGCGTATTGTAGACACCATGAATAATATACGGCAATTGCTCTAAGTTCCTTCCTAAGATTGTTTTGCAGGTATAATACGCTGTTAGAGCTTTAGCTGGTTTCTTCTCAATATTCATTTTCCAGCTTAATTTGGAGTAAAGAATTATGCTTTGTCTTGGTTCTTGGTTTTGGTCTTAGCCTTGACCTTGGGCTCTAACTTGGCCTTGGTCTTGGTTTAGATCTTGGCCGTGGTCCTAGTCTTGGGCTAGTTCTTGGCCTTGATCTTGGTTTATGTCTTGGGCTTAATATATATCTTAGGTTTGACCTTAGTCTTCATCTTGCTCTTTGTTTTCGACTCTGTCATTTTCTTAATCTTTATTATAGAACTGACCTTAATCTTGATCGCATATCTTAATACCTACCTCCTTTCATTTATAAGGTTCGCGTCTATGGCCCCGGTATCGAGCATGGCGTGCTGGCCACCTTTCAATCGCGTTTTATATGCGATACGCGTGGTGCTGGCGCTGGACAACTAACAGTGCGTGTACGTGGCCCCAAAGGAGCATTCCGTGTCGAAATGCAACGTGAAAGTCAAAAGGATCGCACCATACTGTGCAAGGTAAGGAAGGATTAGGCATATATTTGTATGCTCAGTTTTTAATTAACATTTTTTTCTCAACACTCCAAACAGTACGATCCAACCGAGCCTGGCGATTATCGCGTCGAAGTCAAATGGGCTGGTGAGTTTGTGCCAGGCTCACCGTTTCCTGTAATGATATTCGATACTGAAGAAGAGTTACGTCGCTATTTGCAAGGTATATGAGGCCAAAGTAGTATTAGCACAATTATACTGCCCAGCCCTGCCCTCAGTCAATTGACGCAACATCAAAACAACCAACCTCAACCTCAACTTCCACATCAACACCAACAACCAATTCAATTACAACATCAACAGCAGTATTTTAATACATTACCAGCATCACCGCAACAATTTCATCATTGCTCCCAACAACAAATACACCGTCTATCACCATTGCTGGGCAGTCAGTTACTGAACCAGCAGCAGCATTATATAAGCAATCCGGATTTTATATACGAAATGGGTTCGCGCAGTTGTTTGCGTCATCGTTGCCGACAGGATAACAACTGTGTACTCCTTTGACAAATTGTACAAACACATACATTTGATACATATATTTATACACACATACGTATGTATTTGTATAGAAAGAATGTGCAGTTTATTTTTTTTCATTTGAAAGCGCAAAGCTGGAAAGCTATTGAAAAAATAAATAATAGATAAGCTCCAAAGGTAAAATAAAAATAAACAAAAAAAAAAACGGTAAATAAAATGGTTCAAATATGTAACTTTGTTGTTGCTACATACGATACTACTTCATACAAACAAACTGGTCACACAGATCGACGACAAACGAGAAAAATAAAAAACGAAATGAGGGCAGCTTACATAAAACTAAAAACCAAAACGAAAAATAAATTGAGGCATTATTTTAAAATTGAATGAAAAAAAAAGATTTACAAGCGCTTTTTATTTAAATTTACAAATTTATAAGCATTAAAATATAAAGTGACAACGAAATCTTCCCATCGTTACAAACGATTATTAAAAATATATAAACAAATTTTATACATATTTAGTTTTAAAATTTTAATGAAAATTTAGCAGCAATTTGCACAAAAAATTTACTTATCGACACAAAATTAAAATAAATTTATGAGTGAAAAAAACTTAGATGAGAAAATAAAAAAAAAAATAAAAATACGAAAAAAAATATTTCTTAAAACTTTTGAAAATATTTTTTATAATAGAAAACTATACAAAAAAAATTTTAATTTATAAATAAAAATTAAAAAAATAAATGGTTTGAACAATTTTCAAAGTAAATTTTGTAAGAAAAAAATTTTTTCGTTTGAAACTTATAATTGAAAAAAAAAAAATTATTAAAAAAAAGACAACAAAAGAACTAAAAACTCGACTTTAAAACATTGCAATAATATAATTTAATAAAAAAACTTTAATTCATTTTTAAAATTTTTAAATTTCACTTTAGTGTTTACTAAAAAAGCTATGTTAATAAATTTAACAACGACAATTTTTTTTTATTAATCTAACATATGATCTATATATATTTTACTTAATTTTAAATATATACACAAATTTTCAAATAACAATTAAATATATTTTAACTAAAGATTTGGTTGTTTTAATAATAAATTAAAAATAGTGAATCTAAGTATGGGCGAAGCTGAACATTTTATACCCAGCTGTGCGTGTTGTTAAGGAAAGATGTCATCAGAGAGGCTTTAGAACAGTAACCGTCACAAAAACAAGTTTCTTACCAAATTTGCTTGGAATTTACCAATTTTAGTACGAATAATTTCATTCGATTTGCGGGGAGATTAACTTAAAAGGGCGGCACCATGCCCATTGAAAAATGACTTCAAATTTTGAAAGATTAAAACTTTAAAACACTTTGGGCATGATCGTCTACTGATTTCAAAAACAATAATTTTGCTTTCAGACCTTTTTCTCCCATTATATCTAGGCTGTGCCATGCCCATTTTCAAAGTTTTTATACTCAGTTGAGCAGAGCTCACAGAGTATATTAAGTTTGATTGGATAACGGTTGGTTGTACATATATAAAGGAATCGAGATAGATATAGACTTCCATATATCAAAATAATCAGG
This sequence comes from Eurosta solidaginis, assembly GCF_040869045.1. Classification (NCBI taxonomy): domain Eukaryota; kingdom Metazoa; phylum Arthropoda; class Insecta; order Diptera; family Tephritidae; genus Eurosta; species Eurosta solidaginis. The sequence goes on along the minus strand of NC_090321.1, from coordinate 204,692,077 downwards.
ATCGAAAAAAAATTTGATTGCGCCATGTCCGTCCGTCCGTCCGTCCGTCCGTTAACACGATAACTTGAGTAAATTTTGAGGTATCTTGATGAAATTTGGTATGTAGATTCCTGAGCACTCATCTCAGATCGCTATTTAAAATGAACGATATCGGACTATAACCACGCCCACTTTTTCGATATCGAAATTTTCGAAAAACCGAAAAAGTGCTATAATTCATTACCAAAGACAGATAAAGCGACGAAACTTGGTAGATGAGTTGAATTTATGACGCAGAATAGAAAACTAGTAAAATTTTGGACAATGGGTGTGGCACCGCCCACTTTTAAAAGAAGGTAATTTAGAAGTTTTGCAAGCTGCAATTTGTCAGTCGTTGAAGATATCATGATGAAATTTGGCAGGGATGTTACCCCTATTACTATATGTACGCCTAATAAAAATTAGCAAAATCGGAGAAGGACCACCCCCACTTTTAAAAAAAAAATTTTTTTAAGTAAAATTTTAACAAAAAATTTAATATCTTCACAGTATATAAGTAAATTATGTCTACATTCAACTCCAGTAATGATATCGTGCAACAAAATACAAAAATAAAAGAAAATTTCAAAATGGGCGTGGCTCCGCCCTTTTTCATTTAATTTGTCTAGGATACTTTTAACGCCATAAGTCGAACAAAAATTAACCAATCCTTTTGAAATTTGGTAGGGGCATAGATTTTATGATTTTAACTGTTTTCTGAGAAATCGGGCGAAATCGGTTGATGCCACGCCCAGTTTTTATACACAGTCGTTCTTCTGTCCTTCGGCATGGCCGTTAACACGATAACTTGAGCAAAAATCGACATATCTTTAATGAACTTAGTTCACGTACTTACTTGAACTCATTATATCTTGGTATGAAAAATGAACGAAATCCGACAATGACCACGCCCACTTTTTCGATATCGAAAATTACGAAAAATTAAAAAAATGCCATAATTCTATACCAAATACGAAAAAAGGGATGAAACATGGTGAGGTAATTGGATTGGTTTATTGACGCGAAATATAACTTTAGAAAAAACTTTATAAATTGGTTGTGACACCTACCTATTAAGTAGAAGAAAATGAAAAAGTTCTGCAGGGCGAAATAAAAAACCCTTAAAATCGTGGCAGGTATTACATATATAAATAAATTAGCGGTATCCAACAGATGATATTCTGGGTCACCCTGGTCCACATTTTGGTCGATATCTGGAAAACGCCTCCACATATACAACTACCACCACTCCCTTTTAAAACTCTCATTAATACCTTTAATTTGATACCCATATCGTACAAACAAAGTCTAGAGTCACCCCTGGTCCACCTTTATGGCGAAATCTCGAAAAGGCGAACACCTATAGAACGAAGGCCCACTCCCTTTTAAAAATACTCATTAACACCTCTCATTTGATACCCATATCGTACAAACAAAGTCTAGAGTCACCCCTGGTCCATCTTTATGGCGATATCTCGAAAAGGCGAACAACTATAGAACGAAGGCACACTCCCTTTTAAAAATACTCATTAACACCTTCCATTTGATACCCATATCGTACAAACAAAGTCTAGAGTCACCTCTGGTCCACCTTTATGGCGATATCTCGAAAAGGCGAACACCTATAGAACTAAGACCCCCTCCCTTTTAAAATACTCATTAACACCTTTCGTTTGATACCCATATTGCATAAACGAATTCTAGAGTCACCCCTGGTCCACCTTTATGGCGGTATCTCGAAACGGCGTCCACCTATGGAACTAAGGATTACTCCCTTTTAAAATACTCATTAACACCTTTCTTTTGGTACCCATTTTGTACAAACAAATTCTAGGGTCACCCCTGGTCCACCTTTATGGCGATATCTCGAAAATGCGACCACCTATACAACAACCACCACTCCCTTTTAAAACCCTAATTAATACTTTTAATTTGATACCCATATCATACAAACACATTCTAGAGTCACCCCTGGTCCACTTTTATGGCGATATTTCGAAACGGCGTCCACCTATAGAATTAAGGTCCACTCCCTTTTAAAATACTCATTAACACCTTTCGTTTGATGCCCATATTGTACAAACAAATTCTAGGGTCACCCCTGGTCCACCTTTATGGCGATATCTCGAAACGGCGTCCACCTATGGAACTAAGGATTACTCCCTTTTAAAATACTCATTAGCACCTTTCTTTTGATACCCATATTGTACAAACAAATTCTAGGGTCACCATGTTCCACCTTTATGGCGATATCTCGAAACGGCGTCCACCTATGGAACTAAGGATTACTCCCTTTTAAAATACTCATTAGCACCTTTCTTTTGATACCCATATTGCATAAACGAATTCTAGAGTCACCCCTGGTCCACCTTTATGGCGGTATCTCGAAACGGCGTCCACCTATGGAACTAAGGATTACTCCCTTTTAAAATACTCATTAACACCTTTCTTTTGATACCCATATTGTACAAACAAATTCTAGGGTCACCCCTGGTCCACCTTTATGGCGATATCTCGAAACGGCGTCCACCTATGGAACTAAGGATTACTCCCTTTTAAAATACTCATTAGCACCTTTCTTTTGATACCCATATTGCATAAACGAATTCTAGAGTCACCCCTGGTCCACCTTTATGGCGGTATCTCGAAACGGCGTCCACCTATGGAACTAAGGATTACTCCCTTTTAAAATACTCATTAACACCTTTCTTTTGATACCCATATTGTACAAACAAATTCTAGGATCACCCCTGCTCCACCTTTATGGCGATATCTCGAAACGGCGTCCACCTATGGAACTAAGGATTACTCCCTTTTAAAATACTCATTAGCACCTTTCTTTTGATACCCATATTGTACAAACAAATTCTAGGGTCACCCCTGGTCCACCTTTATGGCGATATCTCGAAACGGCGTCCACCTATGGAACTAAGGATTACTCCCTTTTAAAATACTCATTAGCACCTTTCTTTTGATACCCATATTGTACAAACAAATTCTAGGGTCACCCCTGGTCCACCTTTATGGCGATATCTCGAAACGGCGTCCACCTATGGAACTAAGGATTACTCCCTTTTAAAATACTCATTAACTCCTTTCTTTTGATACCCATATTGTACAAACAAATTCTAGGGTCACCCCTGGTCCACCTTTATGGCGATATCTCGAAACGGCGTCCACCTATGGAACTAAGGATTACTCCCTTTTAAAATACTCATTAGCACCTTTCTTTTGATACCCATATTGTACAAACAAATTCTAGGGTCACCCCTGGTCCACCTTTATGGCGATATCTCGAAACGGCGTCCACCTATGGAACTAAGGATTACTCCCTTTTAAAATACTCATTAACACCTTTCTTTTAATACCCACATTGTACAAACAAATTCTAGGGTCACCCCTAGTCCACCTTTATGGCGATATCTCGAGACGGCGTCCACCTATGGAACTAAGGATTACTCCCTTTTAAAATACTCATTAACACCTTTCTTTTGATACCCATATTGTACAAACAATTTCTAGGGTCACCCCTGGTCCACCTTTATGGCGATATCTCGAAAAGGCAACCACCTATACAACAACCACCACTCCCTTTTAAAACCCTCATTAATACCTTTAATTTGATACCCATATCGTACAAACACATTCTAAAGTCACCCCTGGTCCACCTTTATGGCGATATTTCGAAACGGCGTCCACCTATAGAACTAAGGCCCACTCCCTTTTAAAATACTCATTAACACCATTCGTTTGATACCCATATTGTACAAACAAATTCTAGAGTCAACCCTGATCCACCTTTATGGCGATATCCCTAAATGGCGTCCACCTATAGAACTATGGCCCACTCCCTCATAAAATACTCTTTAATGCCTTTCATTTGATACGCATGTCATACAAGCACATTCCACGGTTTCCCTCGGTCCATTTTCCTACATGATTATTTTCCCTTATGTTGTCACCATAGCTCTCAACTGAGTATGTAATGTTCGGTTACACCCGAACTTAACCTTCCTTACTTGTTATTTATTATACTCAGTTGAGCAGAGCTCACAGAGTATATTAACTTTGATTGGATAACGGTTGGTTGTACAGGTATAAAGGAATCGAGATAGATATAGACTTCCATATATCAAAATCATCAGTATCGAAAAAAAATTCGATTGAGCCATGTCCGTCCGTCCGTCCGTCTGTCCGTTAACACGATAACTTGAGTAAATTTTGAGGTATCTTGATGAAATTTGGTATGTAGGTTCCTGGGCACTCATCTCAGATCGCTATTTAAAATTAACGATATCGGAAAATAACCACGCCCACTTTTTCGATATCGAAAATTTCGAAAAATCGAAAAAGTTCTATAATTCATTACCAAATACGGATTAAGTGATGAAACCTCGTAAGTTAGTTGAACTTATGACGCAGAATAGAAAAATGGTAAAATTTTGGACAATGGGTGTGGCACCGCCCACTTTTAAAAGAAGGTAATTTAGAAGTTTTGCAAGCTGTTATTTGGCAATCGTTGAAGATATCATGATGAAATTTGGCAGGAACTATATGTATGCTTACTAAAAATTAGCAAAATCAGAGAACGACCACGCCCACTTTTTAAAAAAAAAATTTTTTAAATTCGAATTTTAAAAGAAAAGTTAATATCTTTAGAGTATATAAGTAAATTATGCCAACATTCAACTCCAGTAATGATATGGTGCAACAAAATACAAAAATAAAAGAAAATTTCAAAATGGGCGTGGCTCCGCCCTTTTTCATTTAATTTGTCTAGGATACTTTTAATGCCATAAGTCGAACAAAAATTTACCAATCCTTGTGAAATTTGGTAGAGGCTTAGATTCTAGGACGATAACTGTTTTCTGTGAAAAAGGGCGAAATAGGTTGAAGCCGCGCCCAGTTTTTATACACAGTCGACCGTCTGTCCTTCCGCTCGACCTTTAACACGATAACTTGAGCAAAAATCGACTCCCTTTTAAAATACTCATTAACACCTTACAACTAAGGGCCACTCCCTTTTAAAACCCTCATTAATACCTTTAATTTGATACCCATATCATACAAACACATTCTAGAGTCACCCCTGTTCCACGTTTATGGCGATATCTCGAAAAGGCGTCCACATATAGAACTAAGGCCCACTCCTTTTTAAAATACTCATTAACACCTTTCATTTGATACCCATATCGTACAAACAAATTCTAGAGTCACCCCTGGTCCACCTTTATGGCGATATCTCGAAAAGGCGCCACCCATAGAACTAAGGCCCACTCCTTTTTAAAATACTCATTAACACCTTTTATTTGATACCCATATCGTACAAACAAATTCTAGAGTCACCCCTGGGCCACCTTTATGGCGATATCTCGAAAAGGCGTCCACCTATAGAACTAAGGCCCACACCTTTTTAAAATACTCATTAACACCTTTCATTTGATACCCATATTGTACAAACGCATTCTAGAGTCACCCCCGGTCCACGTTTATGGCGATATCCCGAAAAGGCGTCCACCCATAGAACTAACGCCCACTCCCTTTTAAAATACTCATTAACACCTTTCTTTTGGTACTCATATTGTACAAACAAATTCTAGGGTCACCCTTGGTCCACCTTTATGGCGATATCTCGAAAATGCGACCACCTATACAACAACCACCACTCCCTTTTAAAACCCTAATTAATACTTTTAATTTGATACCCATATCATACAAAGACATTCTAGAGTCACCCCTGGTCCACTTTTATGGCGATATTTCGAAACGGCGTCCACCTATAGAATTAAGGCCCACTCCCTTTTAAAATACTCATTAACACCTTTCGTTTGATGCCCATATTGTACAAACAAATTCTAGGGTCACTCCTGGTCCACCTTTATGGCGATATCTCGAAACGGCGTCCACTTATGGAACTAAGGATTACTCCCTTTTAAAATACTTATTAACACCTTTCTTTTGATACCCATATTGTACCAACAAATTCTAGGGTCACCCCTGGTCCACGTTTATGGCGATATCTCGAAACGGCGTCCACCTATGGAACTAAGGATTACTCCCTTTTAAAATACTCATTAGCACCTTTCTTTTGATACCCATATTGTACAAACAAATTCTAGGGTCACCCCTGGTCCACCTTTATGGCGATATCTCGAAACGGCGTCCACCTATGGAACTAAGGATTACTCCCTTTTAAAATACTCATTAACACCTTTCTTTTGATACCCATATTGTACAAACAAATTCTAGGGTCACCCCTAGTCCACCTTTATGGCGATATCTCGAAACGGCGTCCACCTATGGAACTAAGGATTACTCCCTTTTAAAATACTCATTAACACCTTTCTTTTGATACCCATATTGTACAAACAATTTCTAGGGTCACCCCTGGTCCACCTTTATGGCGATATCTCGAAAAGGCAACCACCTATACAACAACCACCACTCCCTTTTAAAACCCTCATTAATACCTTTAATTTGATACCCATATCATACAAACACATTCTAGAGTCACCCCTGGTCCACCTTTATGGCGATATTTCGAAACGGCGTCCACCTATAGAACTAAGGCCCACTCCCTTTTAAAATACTCATTAACACCATTCGTTTGATACCCATATTGTACAAACAAATTCTAGAGTAAACCCTGATCCACCTTTAAGGCGATATCCCTAAATGGCGTCCACCTATAGAACTATGGCCCACTCCCTCATAAAATACTCTTTAATGCCTTTCATTTGATACGCATGTCATACAAGCACATTCCACGGTTTCCCTCGGTTCATTTTCCTACATGGTTATTTTCCCTTATGTTGTCACCATAGCTCTCAACTGAGTATGTAATGTTCGGTTACACCCGAACTTAACCTTCCTTACTTGTTATTTATTATACTCAGTTGAGCAGAGCTCACAGAGTATATTAACTTTGATTGGATAACGGTTGGTTGTACAGGTATAAAGGAACCGAGATAGATATAGACTTCCATATATCAAAATCATCAGTATCGAAAAAAAATTCGATTGAGCCATGTCCGTCCGTCTGTCCGTTAACACGATAACTTGAGTAAATTTTGAGGTATCTTGATGAAATTTGGTATGTAGGTTCCTGGGCACTCATCTCAGATCGCTATTTAAAATTAACGATATCGGAAAATAACCACGCCCACTTTTTCGATATCGAAAATTTCGAAAAATCGAAAAAGTTCTATAATTCATTACCAAATACGGATTAAGTGATGAAACCTCGTAAGTTAGTTGAACTTATGACGCAGAATAGAAAAATGGTAAAATTTTGGACAATGGGTGTGGCACCGCCCACTTTTAAAAGAAGGTAATTTAGAAGTTTTGCAAGCTGTTATTTGGCAATCGTTGAAGATATCATGATGAAATTTGGCAGGAACTATATGTATGCTTACTAAAAATTAGCAAAATCAGAGAACGACCACGCCCACTTTTTAAAAAAAAAATTTTTTAAATTCGAATTTTAAAAGAAAAGTTAATATCTTTAGAGTATATAAGTAAATTATGCCAACATTCAACTCCAGTAATGATATGGTGCAACAAAATACAAAAATAAAAGAAAATTTCAAAATGGGCGTGGCTCCGCCCTTTTTCATTTAATTTGTCTAGGATACTTTTAATGCCATAAGTCGAACAAAAATTTACCAATCCTTGTGAAATTTGGTAGAGGCTTAGATTCTAGGACGATAACTGTTTTCTGTGAAAAAGGGCGAAATAGGTTGAAGCCGCGCCCAGTTTTTATACACAGTCGACCGTCTGTCCTTCCGCTCGACCTTTAACACGATAACTTGAGCAAAAATCGACTCCCTTTTAAAATACTCATTAACACCTTACAACTAAGGGCCACTCCCTTTTAAAACCCTCATTAATACCTTTAATTTGATACCCATATCATACAAACACATTCTAGAGTCACCCCTGTTCCACGTTTATGGCGATATCTCGAAAAGGCGTCCACATATAGAACTAAGGCCCACTCCTTTTTAAAATACTCATTAACACCTTTCATTTGATACCCATATCGTACAAACAAATTCTAGAGTCACCCCTGGTCCACCTTTATGGCGATATCTCGAAAAGGCGCCACCCATAGAACTAAGGCCCACTCCTTTTTAAAATACTCATTAACACCTTTTATTTGATACCCATATCGTACAAACAAATTCTAGAGTCACCCCTGGTCCACCTTTATGGCGATATCTCGAAAAGGCGTCCACCTATAGAACTAAGGCCCACACCTTTTTAAAATACTCATTAACACCTTTCATTTGATACCCATATTGTACAAACGCATTCTAGAGTCACCCCCGGTCCACGTTTATGGCGATATCCCGAAAAGGCGTCCACCCATAGAACTAACGCCCACTCCCTTTTAAAATACTCATTAACACCTTTCTTTTGGTACTCATATTGTACAAACAAATTCTAGGGTCACCCTTGGTCCACCTTTATGGCGATATCTCGAAAATGCGACCACCTATACAACAACCACCACTCCCTTTTAAAACCCTAATTAATACTTTTAATTTGATACCCATATCATACAAAGACATTCTAGAGTCACCCCTGGTCCACTTTTATGGCGATATTTCGAAACGGCGTCCACCTATAGAATTAAGGCCCACTCCCTTTTAAAATACTCATTAACACCTTTCGTTTGATGCCCATATTGTACAAACAAATTCTAGGGTCACTCCTGGTCCATCTTTATGGCGATATCTCGAAACGGCGTCCACTTATGGAACTAAGGATTACTCCCTTTTAAAATACTCATTAACACCTTTCTTTTGATACCCATATTGTACCAACAAATTCTAGGGTCACCCCTGGTCCACGTTTATGGCGATATCTCGAAACGGCGTCCACCTATGGAACTAAGGATTACTCCCTTTTAAAATACTCATTAGCACCTTTCTTTTGATACCCATATTGTACAAACAAATTCTAGGGTCACCCCTGGTCCACCTTTATGGCGATATCTCGAAACGGCGTCCACCTATGGAACTAAGGATTACTCCCTTTTAAAATACTCATTAACACCTTTCTTTTGATACCCATATTGTACAAACAAATTCTAGGGTCACCCCTAGTCCACCTTTATGGCGATATCTCGAAACGGCGTCCACCTATGGAACTAAGGATTACTCCCTTTTAAAATACTCATTAACACCTTTCTTTTGATACCCATATTGTACAAACAATTTCTAGGGTCACCCCTGGTCCACCTTTATGGCGATATCTCGAAAAGGCAACCACCTATACAACAACCACCACTCCCTTTTAAAACCCTCATTAATACCTTTAATTTGATACCCATATCGTACAAACACATTCTAGAGTCACCCCTGGTCCACCTTTATGGCGATATTTCGAAACGGCGTCCACCTATAGAACTAAGGCCCACTCCCTTTTAAAATACTCATTAACACCATTCGTTTGATACCCATATTGTACAAACAAATTCTAGAGTAAACCCTGATCCACCTTTAAGGCGATATCCCTAAATGGCGTCCACCTATAGAACTATGGCCCACTCCCTCATAAAATACTCTTTAATGCCTTTCATTTGATACGCATGTCATACAAGCACATTCCACGGTTTCCCTCGGTTCATTTTCCTACATGGTTATTTTCCCTTATGTTGTCACCATAGCTCTCAACTGAGTATGTAATGTTCGGTTACACCCGAACTTAACCTTCCTTACTTGTTATTTATTATACTCAGTTGAGCAGAGCTCACAGAGTATATTAACTTTGATTGGATAACGGTTGGTTGTACAGGTATAAAGGAATCGAGATAGATATAGACTTCCATATATCAAAATCATCAGTATCGAAAAAAAATTCGATTGAGCCATGTCCGTCCGTCTGTCCGTTAACACGATAACTTGAGTAAATTTTGAGGTATCTTGATGAAATTTGGTATGTAGGTTCCTGGGCACTCATCTCAGATCGCTATTTAAAATGAACGATATCGGAAAATAACCACGCACACTTTTTCGATATCAAAAATTTCGAAAAATCGAAAAAGTGCTATAATTCATTACCAAATACGGATTAAGTGATGAAACCTCGTAAGTTAGTTGAACTTATGACGCAGAATAGAAAAATGGTAAAATTTTGGACAATGGGTGTGGCACCGCCCACTTTTAAAAGAAGGTAATTTAGAAGTTTTGCAAGCTGTTATTTGGCAATCGTTGAAGATATCATGATGAAATTTGGCAGGAACTATATGTATGCTTACAAAAAATTAGCAAAATCGGAGAACGACCCCGCCCACTTTTTAAAAAAAAAATTTTTTAAATTCGAATTTTAAAAGAAAAGTTAATATCTTTAGAGCATATAAGTAAATTATGCCAACATTCAACTCCAGTAATGATATGGTGCAACAAAATACAAAAATAAAAGAAAATTTCAAAATGGGCGTGGCTCCGCCCTTTTTCATTTAATTTGTCTAGGATACTTTTAATGCCATAAGTCGAACAAAAATTTACCAATCCTTGTGAAATTTGGTAGAGGCTTAGATACTAGGACGATAACTGTTTTCTGTGAAAAAGGGCGAAATAGGTTGAAGCCGCGCCCAGTTTTTATACACAGTTGACCGTCTGTCCTTCCGCTCGGCCTTTAACACGATAACTTGAGCAAAAATCGACTCCATTTTAAAATACTCATTAACACCTTACAACTAAGGGCCACTCCCTTTTAAAACCCTCATTAATACCTTTAATTTGATACCCATATCGTACAAACAAATTCTAGAGTCATCCCTGTTCCACGTTTATGGCGGTATCTCGAAAAGGCGTCCACATATAGAACTAAGGCCCACTCCTTTTTAAAATACTCATTGTCGCTTAAACACTCATTAACACCTTTCATTTGATACCCATATCGTACAAACAAATTCTAGAGTCACCCCTGGTCCACCTTTATGGCGATATCTCGAAAAGGCGCCACCCATAGAACTAAGGCCCACTCCTTTTTAAAATACTCATAAACACCTTTCATTTGATACCCATATCGTACAAACAAATTCTAGAGTTACCCCTGGTCCACCTTTATGGCGATATCTCGAAAAGGCGTCCACCTATAGAACTAAGGCCCACGCCCTTTTAAAATACTCATTAACACCTTTCATTTGATACCCATATTGTACAAACGCATTCTAGAGTCACCCCTGGTCCACGTTTATGGCGATATCCCGAAAAGGCGTCCACCCATAGAACTAACGCCCACTCCCTTTTACAACACTTATTAACACCTTTCGTTTGATACCCATATTGTACAAACGCATTCTAGAGTCAACCCTGGTCCACTTTTATAACGATATTCCGAAAAGGCGTCCACCTATAGAACTAAGGCCCACGCCCTTTTAAAATACTCATTAACACCTTTCATTTGATACCCATATAGTACAAACGCATTCTAGAGTCACCCCTGGTCCCCTTTATGGCGATATCACGAAACTGCGTCCACCTATGGAAATAAGGCCCACTCCCTTTTAAAATCCTCATTAACACCTTTCATTTGATACACATGTCATACAAACACATTCCAGGGTTACCCTCGGTTCATTTTCCTACATGGTTATTTTCCTTTATGTTGCCACCATAGCTCTCAACTGAGTATGTAATGTTCGGTTACACCCGAACTTTACCTTCCTTACTTGTTTTATCAGTCATTGTTAATGAGTTGTACCATTTCGCCCATAAATATAAGCAAGTAAGGAATGCTAAATTCGGGTGTGACCGAACATTACGTACTCAGCTGAGAGCTATGGAGACAAAATAAGGGAAAATAACCATGTAGGAAAATGAACCGAGGGTAACCCTGGAATGTGTTTGTATGACATGTGTATCAAATGGAAGGTGTTAATGAGTATTTTAAGAGGGAGTGGGCCATAGTTCTATAGGTGGACGCCGTTTAGGGATATCGCCCTAAAGGTGGACCAGGGCTGACTTTAGAATTTGTTCGTACGATATGGGTGTCAAATGAAAGGTGGTAATGGGTATTTTAAAAGTGCGTGGGCTTAATTCTATAGGTAGACGCCTTTTCCAGAATACGCCCTATAGGTGGACCAGGGGTGACTCTAGAATTTATTTGTACGATATGGGTGTCCAATGAAAGGTGGTAATGGGTATTTTAAAAGGGACTGGGCCTTAGTTCTACAGGTGGACGCCTTTTCAAGATATCGCCATAGAGGTGGACCAGGGGTGACTCTAGAATTTGTTTGTACGATATGGCTATCAAATGAAAGGTGTTAATGAGTATTTTGAAATGGAGTGGGCCTTAGTTCTGTGGGTGGACGCCTTTTCGAGATATCGCCATAAAGGTGGACCAGGGGTGACTCTAAAATTTGTTTGTACGATTTGGGTATCAATGAAAGTTGTTAATGGGTATTTAAAAGGGCGTGGGCCTTAGTTCTATAGGTCCACGCCTTTTCGAGATATCGCCATAAAGATGGACCAGGGATTACTCTAGATCATGTTTGTACGATATGGGTATCAAATGAAAGGTGTTAATGAGTATTTTAAAAGGGAGTGGGCCTTAGTTCTATAGGTGCACGCCTTCTCGAGATATCGCCATAAAGGTCGACCAGGGGTGACTCTAGAATTTCTTTGTACGATATGGGTATCAATGAAAGTTGTTAATGGGTATTTAAAAGGGCGTGGGCCTTAGTTCTATAGGTCCACGCCTTTTCGAGATATCGCCATAAAGATGGACCAGGGATTACTCTAGATCATGTTTGTACGATATGGGTATCAAATGAAAGGTGTTAATGAGTATTTTAAAAGGGAGTGGGCCTTAGTTCTATAGGTGCATGCCTTCTCGAGATATCGCCATAAAGGTCGACCAGGGGTGACTCTAGAATTTGTTTGTACGATATGGGTATCAATGAAAGTTGTTAATGGGTATTTAAAAGGGCGTGGGCCTTAGTTCTATAGGTCCACGCCTTTTCGAGATATCGCCATAAAGATGGACCAGGGATTACTCTAGATCATGTTTGTACGATATGGGTATCAAATGAAAGGTGTTAATGAGTATTTTAAAAGGGAGTGGGCCTTAGTTCTATAGGTGCACGCCTTCTCGAGATATCGCCATAAAGGTGGACCACGGGTGACTCTAGAATTTGTTTGTATGATATGGGTATCAATGAAAGTTGTTAATGGGTATTTAAAAGTGCGTGGGCCTTAGTTCTATAGGTCCACGCCTTTTCGAGATATCGCCATAAAGATGGACCAGGGATTACTCTAGAACATATTTGTACGATATGGGTATCAAATGAAAGGTGTTAATGAGTATTTTAAAAGGTAGTGGGCCTTAGTTCTATGGGTGGACGCCTTTTCGAGATATCGCCATAAAGGTGGACCAGGGGTGACTCTAGAATTTGTTTGTACGATATGGGTATCAAATGAAAGTTTTTAATGGGTATTTAAAAGGGCGTGGGCCTTAGTTTTATAGGTGCACGCCTTCTCGAGATATCGACATAAAGGTGGACCAGGGGTGACTCTAGAATTTCTTTGTACGATATGGGTATCAATGAAAGTTGTTAATGGGTATTTAAAAGGGCGTGGGCCTTAGTTCTATAGGTCCACGCCTTTTCGAGATATCGCCATAAAGATGGACCAGGGATTACTCTAGAACATGTTTGTGCGATATGGGTATCAAATGAAAGGTGTTAATGAGTATTTTAAAAGGGAGTGGGCCTTAGTTTTATAGGTGCACGCCTTCTCGAGATATCGACATAAAGGTGGACCAGGGATTACTCTAGATCATGTTTGTACGATATGGGTATCAAATGAAAGGTGTTAATGAGTATTTTAAAAGGGAGTGAGCCTTAGTTCTATGGGAGGACGCCTTTTCGAGATATCGCCTGAAATGTGGACCAGGGGTTATATAGGCGTGCTCATAGTCGGATTTCGGCCATTTTTTATACCAATACAAAGTGAGTTCACATAAGTACGTGAAATAAGTTTAGTAAAGATATGTCGATTTTTGCTCAAGTTATCGTGTTAACGGCCGAGCGGAAGGGCAGACAGTCGACTGTGTATAAAAACTGGGCGTGGCTTCAACCGATTTCACCCATTTCACAGGAAAAATTATCGTCCTAGAATCTAAGCCCCTACCAAATTTCACAAATAAAAAAATAAATTTCACAAGGATTGGTAAATTTTTGCTCGACTTATGGCATTAAATGTATCCTAGACAAATGAAATGAAAAAGGGCGGAACCACGCCCATTTTGAAATTTTCTTTTATTTTTGTATTTTGTTGAACCATATCATTACTGGAGTTGAATGTTGACATAATTTACTTATATACTGTAAAGATATTACATTTTTTGTTAAAATTTAAAAAACTTATCGTGTTAACGGACAGACGGACGGACGGACGGACATGGCTCAATCGATTTTTTTTTCGATACGAATGATTTTGATATATGGAAGTCTATATCTATCTCGATTCCTTTATACCTGTACAACCAACCGTTTTCCAATCAAAGTTAATATACTCTGTGATCTCTGCTCAACTGAGTATAAAAAATTATTAGAGTAAAATTTGCAACAAGTATGTTCAGCTGTTCGAAATATATGTTTGCATCTGGTCACCTTGAATTTTATAATTTAATTTTATGAAAAAATTTCAGTGAGAATTTTTTTCAGGATAAAATATTATTTTGCAATCAGGTCACCTTAAACTTTTGTTTTGTGCAAACTTAAATTGAGCTTTTAGCAACAAAAGACATTTTATAACTATAACATGTTGTAATTATAGGAATTATTTTTATTGCGGATAAAATTGAGCACACTAGATGTCGCGGCATCTTTCGGGTGATAGTGTAAGGCGAAATGTGATACTGGGAAGTGTGAACCTACATTTTTCTTGCTATAATCCATAATTTTACAAGTTCCAACAGATAATTCGTGGGTTCGCATATAAATTTATAACTTACCTTATTTTCTAGTATCTGTCAGTGATTTAGCAGAAATGTTACAACTTTTTGTAACTTCTAAAATTATATTGAACGATTTTTTTTCTAATTATTAAGTTTTATGAGAGTAGGTTTTAGTTCTTCTATAACGAATTTCTGGTATAAGTAGCCAAATGACAGTTGGAAGAACCTAACGGTAAGAAATTTGATTCATTTGGATGAGCCGTTCATAATTATGAGACCGGACTTTTATTTGTCCTTAAAAAATAAAGGTTTGGATTAAATATTTATCTGTAAATTTTTTAACCATGTCTGAAAAATAAAAGGCATGCGTGAATCGTCCTGAAAATGATATAGGTATTACCGGAATCCCATAAAGATAATAACTATTAAAATGGTTCCCTGAAAAAAACTACTCCCTACTACATTACTTTAAAATATAGCCTCGTTATGAGAGAGTCATGTGTTTTCAACTTTAAAATTATATGGATAATGTTTTGTGTTTCCAAAAGTATAATTTTCGACAACTTTTGTAAAATAATCCAAAAATACCAATAGTTCATTTAGACATGTTCAATGTGAAAAGAGACAACCAACAATAATGACCAATTAATAAAGTAAGTCAAATTTATACTGAGCTCAAATGCGTGATTTCGAATGCAAATTCGAATGTGCTTAGAACTATGTAATGATTCTGTGCAACCATAACTTATTAATTTTCTTTTTTGAATTCGTCAAAATAATATTTAAAAAAAAATTGTTACAATTGTTTCAATGCATTCTTAATGTTGTTGTTGTTGTTGCGGTAAAGGTTTTGGGGAGCGTTAACGATCTTGATGGTTCTTTGCCAAATATAGGTCCGGTAAAAAGCACCATTAAGGTACCAGACCGACCATCTCGGGAACGATTTAATATGACTACATTGAATCTTCTGGGACATCATACTGTTACGAATATTAGCAAAACTAAGGGGTGCTGCCATTTCTAGGCCGATGCTAAACAATGACGTGAACTCACATCAATAATTCAATCATTATGTATCTACATAAATGAAACAATATCGTGTAATTGTAGTTACAGCTGAGAAGTTTGAGAGCTGATGGCAACTAGTAGATTCTGGAAGTGGAAGCGCCTAGAAGATGCGAACGTTGAAATCAGAGAGTATAAAGAGCAACAAATGTAGAGGCCCTGGAGTTCAGTTTGATGTGAGCTATCAAGCAGTTTCGATTAAGACGCTATCTAGCGAGCCATAGCAGTATTATTTTGAAAGTCAGTTTCATTTAAGCTATAAGTTTGGTTATTAAGCCAGCTAGTTGCAAAGTATAAGTGTTATTGTGAAGTACTTTAATAAAGACCATTTTTCCATTATTCAATGTTGGAGTTATTTACAGTTTAGTGATACGAACTTAGCAAAAGGGCAAATAAGAGGATTTGCAAGTAAATTCGTTACAATACAATACAAAGTTTTTAAATGAAAATTTGTATTCAAATTTCAAATTTTAAGTCCGCAAATGCTTCAGTGTAAATGTGATACAAGCCAGAAAAGTTAGCAGTTTTTTTTTTTTTTTTGAAATACAAGTTCGATCAAAAGCAGACCGAAATTTAACCCTTTCAAACCGGCATTCAGCCTTTTAAGTAAATATAATTTAATTAGTTTCACGTAATTAATATACAGATAATTAGATTATTTGCATTCAAAAATTTCAAATTTTTATGATGGGGGGGGGGGGGGGGGGGGGCTGGTGGGACTGGTACAACATTGTACCACCAGTACTATTGTGTTGTACAACATTTGTACCAGCAGTTCTCAACGAACAAATAATAATAGAAAATATTGATGGATAATCAATTATTGGAAAAAATAAAAGTTTTACAAAAAAGTATACTACTTCCAAGAAAAATGTTTTAAAAGTAAAGACACAATTATTAAGTTTCGAAAATTATGTATGAATCTAATTTATTTTTGAGTATAATATTTTGTGAAGCACATCTTGCAAAGTGATATATCACATTGCTGTCAAATTTGTTTTATTCTGGTTTGTGTTTTGCCCGGCACACACTTTGCG
This sequence comes from Eurosta solidaginis, assembly GCF_040869045.1. NCBI lineage: Eukaryota > Metazoa > Arthropoda > Insecta > Diptera > Tephritidae > Eurosta > Eurosta solidaginis. Next base: position 204,675,044 of record NC_090321.1, on the reverse strand, counting down.
CAACGTCTTCGAGTCTCAATAGGAATTGGTAAATGCAAAGATACGCTGCCCAGCTCCCTTTTTTCGTTGAGATAAACGGCTTGGTGATTGGGATCTGCGTACGGCTGCAGTTTGATATTAATGATGTGCTGACTAGGGTGGTCCAAAAAACCAAAGTTTATTTTAGAGACCAAGGGACTCTCCAATTTTGTTACATCTAACGAAAGATTAATCTATGCAAAATTTTAGCTCTGTAGAGCATATAGAAAGCAGTGCTCAACAAGATTTAGTTTTCATAAATTCTGTAAATTTTTATTTGTTTGTTTTTAAGGTTTCAGAAGTTAAAAATTGTGTGGTCTTCAATAAATTTGATACTAACATGTTATCAACCCCTTTTTTATTTCAGGCTTAGACTATACTACAATCAAAATGAGCGCGCTTAAGACGCGTCAGGCAGACAGTGTTTATTTAATCGGTGTTAAGGACCTAGAACCTTTAACAAAGAACAACCAACTTCCTACAACAAAAGAAGTTTTGTTGAGATTTAATTTTTTTTAAGTGAATAAAATCTGTCAGGAACGCCAGTCATAGTACAATTGAAGAATTGAATGAAGTTTGGAGCAAAGCCCTTATCCCGACTAAATGTACCAAGGATTCGATTGAAAAACTTGAAAGTGTGCATTCACAGTGGCTACTTTTAAAGAAAAATAAAGGCAGAAAATTGCACTGATGATGAATTATATAAGCCTTCTTCTAAAAAAAATTTGGAAAAGTTTTAGTTGGTAAGAACGAAGGTGTTTCTGAAACAAAGGCTAAGAAGAGTTTTTTTGACATGAATGTGGCAGGGGCTTTAGACAGAAATAAAGTGTCCGATTGGAGCCATGATCCCGCAGCATTGCCGCTTTCAAGAAGTTCGATAAAAAAAAAAAACGAGAAGCAGCAAGCCAGAATTTTTCGACGGAGATGATGTCAAACTTAGAAGACATAAAAGAACCAATTGTTGTTCATTGCGACAGCAAAATCTTGCCTGGCACTTTAGGTTTACAAAAAGTAGAAAGACTACCAGTGCTAGTTTCCTATGGTAATGGAAATGAGAAACCGCTGGGGGTGCCAAAATTGGCTAGTGCAACAGGTACGAAAACTTGAGATGCAGTAGTTAAAACTCTTAAGACATGGCATCTCGATGATAAAGTCATTGGTATGGGCTTTGACACAAAAAGCGTCAGCACCGGTATGGAGAATGGTGTATGCAATTTCATTAAAAAACAGCTGAGCATAGAACTTCTATGGTTGCCATATCGCCATCACATAATGGAAATAATTTTGAGCAAGGTATTTACATTATGTTTGGGACCTTGAAGCTCTACTGAAATTCCCATATTTAAAAGGTTGAAGGAATCATGGAATGAAGTTGATCGATCATACCACACACCATTAGTTTTTTCTCTTGGATAAGCTGAGTTAAGAAATAATGCCATCGAGTTCTTGCTTCATCATCTAAGTAAGAAAGATCATCCTCGAGATTACTACCTCGATCTTATTGAAGTGACCCTGTTGGTGTTGGGGCAACCAATAGAAAAAATACGCTGGAGAGCACCTGGGCCAATACATCACGCTCGATGGATGGCTAAGCTTATTTATGCATTTAAATTGCACCTTTTCCAAAATCAAGGAGTTCATCATCTCACAAACAAGGAGAAAATAATTTTGATAGATTTATCCGTTTTGGAGCACTTCTGTACGTGAAAAACTGGGTAGAGATTCCAATCAGCACCAATGCAGCTTTCAATGACCTAATGGTTTGGAAAGAGGCTGGGAAAGCTAAAACCATCAAAAGAATTTACAGTAACATTTGTGGTACCTATACGGCGAGCTGGTCCGATTATCACTTTTTTCCACAAAAGTGACTCATGAAAACAAATAAAGCATTGTGAATAAGATGTCTCTCCCTGCACCGGAGAGGATGATTGGAGGAAATGCCAACTTACTAAGTGATGAATGTGAATTGGCATATTTTGCTAATAGTAGAACAATGTTTTTGTTTACTAACCTAAACATTAAACAAACCTTTTTGGACAAATACCCAAGTGAATGGGAACAGAAACCAGATTTTAAAAAGGCAAGAAATACAATTAATAAAATAAAAGTGGTCAATTACATGGCCGAAAGAGGCGTTAAACTAGTTCAAGATTTTAACAAACTCATAACAAATGATGAGGAGGAAAAACAGCTGTTGCTGCAGATTATATAAGCTAACCGAATGAACCAACAAAGAAGGACATTTTAGAAAGCATACAGAAACTGTCCACTTCCAAAGGAATAATATAAAGACTTCATATTTATTATTTATATTCACAATAAAATCTACTTATTTTAAGGATGGTTCATAATTTAAAACATGCATATATATTAAGGTTCTTGTATCCTAACATGTCTAATAATTTATTTCAGAAATTTTAGAAAAATTCCAGTTTTCAGATTTTAAACCGCATTGAGCACTGCCTTCCAAATAACCTATGACCCTGAAATTTTGTCTCTTAACTTCTTTTTTCAAATATAAAAAAATTGGAGGGTCCCTTGGCCTTAACATTCAACTTTGGTTTTTACTATAAGATCTTGAACCACCCTACTTGGTATGCACCTCGACAGAAAATTAACTTGGAGGACCCACATATTCAACAAAATAAAAGCCCTTGGTATCAAACTAAGAAATCTGTACTGGCTTATGAACCGAAATTCACAATTATCAGTTGATAACAAAGTCCTGCTTTACTCAGCCATCATAAAACCCATTTGGACATATGGAATACAACTGTGGGGAACTGCAACAAACTCAAACATAGAAATTCTCCAAAGATTCCAATCGAAAATTCTTAGAATGATTGTAAACTCACCCTACTATGTGACTGACAACCAGCTACACCGGGATCTAAAGGTTCCAACAATAGCTGAAGAAATTAAAAAGTATGCTATTTCATACAACACGAGGCTTCTAACTCACCCCAACCCATTTATTCTAGCCCTGACTTATGAATTCTTAAAAAACATGTTGCAGTACAAGAGCAATCCATCCATGCCCACCAAGTTTATTAAGTGGTATTAATAAATTCTTAAAAAATGGATGCACTACTGAGAGCAATCCATCCATGCCCATCAAGTTTATTAAGTTTAATTAATTATGAATTACTTTAAAAAAACCAAAAATTTGTTAGATGTATTCTATGTATACAGTTCGCAAAATATATTGGATGCTAAAAAAAAAATTATTATCATCATTTCCGTTTAAAAAATCAGTGCCTATATCATCGTCATCTGAATCAAGAATTTCATCAATCAGAAGTTCGGTAATTTTGTCTGAGCTCAGTTTTTTGACATGGTATTTCTTTTTAAAAGAAAAACAAGAGAATACTTCTTTTTTGAAGAGAGGCACTGTTGGTACCTTTAGACAAACTAAAAAGCCTTCTTTGGTACATTTTTTATTCAGTTTGAGTGTGATTTTGAGGAATTAGTCCAATATACACATTTAGTGGTACATACGGTGCACCAACAGGTTCGAAAGGGTTAAAAAAGTCCCATCTCCCTGTTGGCTTAAAATAATTAGAAAAAAATCTTTGCAGATACTAGATACTAGAAAATAATCATTTTGCTAATTTGTGGAATATACTTTTGAACCCACGAATTATCTGTTGGCACTTGTAAAATTAATGTTCACAGCAGTATACATATTTCGCCTTAGACTATCACCAGACAGCTGCCGCGACATCCAATGTGTTCAATTCTAACCACAAAAGAATATATCCGATATTTATAAATGTTATAAAATATCGTTTCTTATCTATGTTATGTCTCCACTTATTGAAGGCAAAAACCAATGCTTTGCTGTAAAACGTGAAGTTTTGGACGCTCAAAGTAGCATGCAAGAACTCTAGGTTTGTCCTGTTTTCTCGCATGAGATAAACATTTGTTTGTTCACAGAAAATTTAATTTAGAATGTATATGTTCTCAGATAAAATCTTCATTTTTTAGCAAAAGCCGTGAAAATTTGTGTAATGATAGATTCGAGTACGACGATACAATTCTAGTAATAACTTATTTTCGACCCAACTCGACATTGGTTGTTATGGCCACATATATATTAGATTTTTTTAAATTAACGCTACTATCTGGAAAACAGCTTGAAGTATAAAAATAAAGGACAAGGCATTAAAAAAAAATACAAATTACCTTACCCCGTATTTATATCGAACTATTTTCCGCACCTAGGGTTACCCCCTAAACTTAATACATTAATTACTTTGTATTCGTTGCTATCACTTAAAGAGGTCGACCCAGTTTGGATACAAGTTTTGTTTAAAAGTATGATGCTATCCTTAAAGCTCGTTTACTCAAGCGTTGTTATTCTGATTTTTTTAAAACATTGCCAACTATTTTAATATACGAGTTTCTTTGTGTGTCTTTTTTAATTGAATGATGTATGCCAACATGGATATTAAACGAAAGGTATTTTTTCCAATTAAAAATATTTCTTAATAGGGTTACCTCCTTACGTTGCTCTCGATTATTTTATTTTCTGGTGAACAGGACAATCCCGGTTTTATTAACACAATTATTTAGTTTACAACCCCCCTTATTATGTGTATGTCTTACAACCTCAGACTAGCAAAATTGCTTCTTTCATATAAAAGAGAAGACTGTAGACTCATGACGGGTATTTTGAATGGACACTGCCTTCTGGCGTCACATGCCTTTAAATTAGGCTTGGTCAGTGATAGCAGATGTAGGAAGTGCGGGTTGGAGGAGGAAACGATTGAGAACGTTCTGTGCTCGTGCCCTGCGCTTACCAGGCTAAGACTCCAGCTATTAGGAGTAATACAGCTGTCAGATCTAGAAGCAGCGAGTGGCATAGGTCCTAGAAATATTCTAGCATTTGCCTAGAGGACGGGGTTATTTTATAACACAGGCCCTAGTTTTTTGATAGTGTTTTTCAATTTGGTCATTAAAAAAAACTTCTGGTAACACTACGGACTCATTCAATCTACGTGAGGTCCACATGGACCGGCCAGTTTAACCTAGCCTATACTAACCCCCCTTATTTCGCCAATTTGCAGCCGTTCTTTTAAGTGGACAGACACCACAACTTCTGTGATAATACGTTTAAAATTTCATTATAAATTTTTTATCGGAACCACATTTGCTGGTAAAACAATTTCTGTGATTGGAGTCATATAATCCTAGATAAACGAAGAAGACCTTCTTAAGTTAAATTACCAATAAACGAACGTCTGAAAGCTAATAAAGTTATTGTATTGGGTACTTGTGAGCGCCGTATGTCGGATTCAAAAGTATTATTCTATCTAATCCCATTAAATTTCTGAAATGTTTATAAAATTCAAGGACTTAAACTTATTTACATTTCGCAATTCTATTTCATAAATGTGAAGCTAACGAAAGTCTTAAATCAAAATACAGCTAAAAGTGTTCCATGACCACATGCACCTGCACATGTGAACTGCAATACAATTTTTTTTTAAATATGCAAATGCCAAAGCTCGCGAGCATATGTCCAGGCAAACAAATTTTGCCGCCACAAAACAACATGACACATGTTTGCATTTTAATTCAAAATAAAAGAACAAACAAAAATTTTGCAAAAAAAAATAAAAAAAAAAAAAACGCCAAATGTGAAAACACAACAAACAATGTTTGCGTGCTCATTACAATAATTTCGGGTGGAACATCAAATTTTTTATCTATACAAACTGAGAAAACAAAACACAAGTCGACAACAGGGACCGTATCAGCTATACGTTTTTTTTAGAAATAGCTGCTAAATAAATATTTTTTGATTTTCTTACTTAGCTCGGCAAAAACAGTTATTTTAAAATTTTTTATTTCTCTCAGAAAACAACAGTTATTTTGTTTAAATTTTTTATTTGGCTCAGAAAATTATTTTTTTTTTCAATCCCTAATACAACGATATTTTCATATGAATCTAAAATTTTCTAATAAAAGACAATTGGAGCAAAGTTATAGATTAACAAATAACTGCTATTTTCATAGCAATACAAATATATCAAAAAATGACAGTTATACTCCGAGTGAAGGCTGCAATAAAGGAAAGCAAGCGATTGTCGCTTTCTTACGGTGAATGAGACTGAGCCCTATCCAAGGGGTAACATGCCCGTCCTTTCTTAATAACTTTGTCGGGACTTTATTACCCACGCAAAGAAGACTAGTTTCTACTATGTGTAATTGCCCCCCCTCTCTATACATTTCATGACGGCATTCCCAATAAAGCGCTAAAGTGGCTTCTAGTCATGAGACGACAACGTTTGCGAACTTGTTCAATGTATGCTTGGTTCTGCTAAAGTTCTCGAGAGAGTCATTTATAACTATCTCGAAAGGGAGATTGAGGAGGTAGGGAGCATATCTGAAAGTTAGTTTTCGTTTATTGTGCTCGGTCCTATACTCAGGAGCATTGACAGAGTGTTGCGGCTTCATGTGCCCAATGGTGCACAAATGATTGGATTCGCGGATGACATAGATTTGGTTGTTACTTAAAAGTGCAACACAAACACAACCAGCGTTCAATCGTCGTTAAGCAACGAAGAGCAAAAAACAGAGGGTAGAAAAAAAGTGGATCAATTCGTCATGAAAATCGATACGCTAGCAACAGTAAAATATCTTGGGATTATAGTAGACAGGAGGCGAAACCCACCTAGAGTGTGCAAACCATCTCAGACTCTTTATTTATAGCAGCGCTTATTTCTGACGCTGGACCGATCGGTGCATCCCAGACCTTTAATGGTGGCTGACACGAACACATGGTGAAGTGGATTTCCACCTAGCCTAGTTCCTAATTTCGCACGGCTATTTAAAGGAATACCTTTACCGGTTCCAACAGGAAAAAATAACTTTTGCGAACACCGTGGAGGCGAAACAATAGAGGTGATGTACCACATATTCTTGGAATGTCCATGTTTCTTTAGCTTAAGTTATAGACTGCGCAGCAAATTTGGGGAAGATAGTACAGGCTGAGGCACGAATGGCAGGCTAGGCCTCTCCAACTCTAGAAATAATAACATTGGGATCAACGAATGTTACTGACATAGAGAGTCGCTCCTTAAAACGGATTGGAACCAAAGCTTCTTCAACCGCCCAAACTACACTCCGGAAAAATAAAAATAAAAATTATTTAAAAAGGTTAATTCAAAAACAAAAAAAAACGCACAAAACAAAAAAGGGATAAAAAAATAAATATATTTCTATGTACATATCTTAAGCTACTTTGACTAGATAAGCGTGATCAATCAAAAAAAAAAAAAAAAAAAAACCAAAAAGCAGGGATCGGAGACATGTCCGCTCCTACCGTTAAAAACGAGCCTATTTCCTGACATCGGAAGTTAATTAGCCCTGTATTTTTAAAGGTATATAAGTCATTTTATGTCGTTTAAGTTCAGGGGTAATTTGTTGGTATCTCTCCTCGCTTCCTGTTTGTTAGAGTCAAGTAGCAAAAAGATGCAATTCTTATTATTAATATATGATTGTAGAACCATCTATATATGCGTTCGTTCAGAAATAACAATGCGTTTAAGACCATGAGTTGGAAATGACTTATAACACTTTCAAAATAAAGGGCTCAAATATGAAATCATACAAATAATTTGTTTACAAAAACATAAGTAGATTTCTATGAGTATGCCGTGTGACTTTTATAGAACTACAAACTGGCCCTAACGGACATAGACCCTATTGCTCCACCCCACCTCCCAACGGAATACTTGACGGTAGTACCAAGAGGAATGACACTTAGACGCTAGGAGGGTTAAAACCACACATTGACTTTGAGGCTTTAATTACACTGGATCACAAATTCCAAATTTTTTTCTACACCAGAGACGCCATTATGAAATTCTAATGTAAAATCGCCCCTGGTTTCGAAAATCAAAGTTATTTTTAATTCTATGGTAACGTTTTTGAGATATTTACGAATAACGGATTTTTCCTAAAAAAAATTGGGTCCACTTAATCATATATATCTCAAGAACGAATTGAGCAATTCCAAAACGGTTTGAAGCTTTTAAAAGATAATAAAATTTGCTATAAACTGTGTATACGCAAAAAATATATACCAAGAAACATTTTGAATAAATGCTGATGAGGAGACACAACAACAAAAATATGCAGGACAGTAACCCAAACGGCAGCCAGTAGCCGATGGCAAACTAACTTGGTGGTACCAGCAGCATAAGCTAAACTGCAACATCAGCAAGATGGACGAACGCATAAGTTGTGGCTGCTCTTGCCATCCCATACAAAGCTAAGATAAAAAGAACATAAACTCAAGACCGAGCGCACAGCAAGCAAATCTAACCAAACAAGTAGACATCCTTTTAGCCACGTTTCAACAACTTGCTTGGCTGATTCAATTTTTTTCCAATTATATTTTCTTAATGCACTTTTTTCACTTTTATCTCTCGTTTAGTTGACTCGTCTGCATGAATGCATAAGAAATGTGACCGAATGCATATGAACTTACATAGAGTTGTTTGTGTGTGTGTATGTGTGTATTTGTATCATGAAGCAAGGCGAATTGAATAAGCTTGGAGCACATACGCATTCATCACTTGGCATACATAAGTGTGTGTGTGTGTGCGTGTTTGTGTGTATGCACGTAATCATTGCATGCATGTGTCGTACATTTATTCATAAGAATCATGTAACTGCTGCTACAAGGAGCATAACAAGAGTGCCAACAACAACAATAATAACAACAGTAGCAAAGGTTATTGCTTTAACAAAGTGGCAAAAATGAAATAAATCGAAAAGTAAACCAGGCAATAAGAAAATGATCAGCATCAGTTGTTGCGTTACGCCCATTTTTCTGCCGTTTTACTGCATACAATCACTTACGCCCACACACACACACTTGCAAAAGGCAGGCATGCATGAATGCATAGATACACTCATTTATTTAGTTATATTACATAAGATGACTCAAAGTAACTGCGGATAATGCACGCATGAGCATACAGGGTGTTTCATTTTTAAAAAGTGTTGCGATACCTGGAGTTCAACGAAAGTGGTTGAACAGAGTTGTCCGACTGGATTAAATATTGTAACGAATTCTGGGGATATCTAATATTTATGCACCTTCTATTAGCGTTCGAATCGCTAAACTGTTGAATAAATCACTCCAATATTCAGTACTGCAAACTGGTCTTTATTTATATTACTTTGGGAGTACTTCACAATTAATAGCGTGTTTAAATCAAACTGATTGCTCATTCCTCAGTTTGCGATCGAAACCAAATTTGATAAGGGATGACGGAAAATGGTTACAATATATATCATTACTCAGGAAACACCTTGAGCGGTCTGGATGATACTACCTCTATCTCAACCGATTTGGCTTCAAAGCTTCCACGTAGGAGACACCAAGGCTACTTTATACCAGAGCAATAAAAAACCCAATGGACTATGTGTGCACAGTGACAAAACATATACGAAGCAACTCAGCTAGGAGCTAACGTGCAGTGTCTGACAAAAATATTACCAAATGAACAAACTGATGACAACAAAGATGATGACGTTGCTAAAGGCACAGATGACAACAGAAGAGACATGCAATATGGCATATGCGAACAACTTTGTACTCGAATGTAGGTGCAACACAAACGTAAAGGTAATAAAGAATAAGAAAACGACAACAACAACTTCAAAATAACAATATGAGCAAATAAAGTGAAAGTGTTGCTTGAGATGAAGAATCCTTACAAGAGACAAGAGTCGTGTAACTGTTAATGTGTGTGGATGTGCGTTTGGGCACAATATTTCTTTGCGTGAACTCGTCCGACTAGGGACGCAATTAAGCGTGCCACAAGAACACATGTTGACAATTTAACACACAAACACATACGAACATAGTACGTCGAATATAAGCCCTTAAAAGTAACTGAGTGCTCCATTTTTGTCTACAATTTTGTACTTGCCACAACTTCTGCTGCTACTTGTCTCGTTGTGCCAACAAAATGGTAAAGGTACATACATATATGCAATTTACATCTACATATTCATATAGTATGCATGCAATGCTTACTCAATTCGGCGACATGTACTTTTTACAAGTGCCTGTCACATTTTCGTTTAAAAACTCTTACTGTACCGAAGACTTGTTTGCATTGTGAGGTGTTGCAACGTTGTTATTGTTGCTGCTGTTGTCGGCTGTGGTGGTGAAAAGCACAAGCTCCCAAGGATCGAAATGATTTAAATGATTAAATCTTATGAAATTGTTGTTCGCCTTTTACATGTTTGGATGTGGGTATGTGAGCTGTGATTATTACGCAGGATATCGTTGAATGGCACTTGCACCGACGCAATCTGATCTCAGCTGCACAATGGAGTATTTTAATGTATTTGATAAGTGTTTACCTCTTAAACGGGCAAAATAGAAATAGCAAAATGTTGGATTTGAAAATTTTAGTTTATGTTTAATTTCTCTTCGCTGAGGCCATATTCGAAATCGGATTTCTAAAACTCCATCTAGTTTTGGCGCTAGGCCCCAAAATTTGGAGACCGTCTGTAGACGGTCTTTCTTGCCCGTTTAAAAGTAGAAAATGAACGAGGTGATTTATCAGGTATTTAGTAAAATAAAACAACTGTATTCAAGAACAAGTAAGGAAGGTTAAGTTCGGGTGTAACCGAACATTACATACTCAGTTGAGAGCTATGGTGACAACATAAGGGAAAATAACCATGTAGGAAAATGAACCGAGGGTAACCCTGGAATGTGTTTGTATGACATGTGTATCAAATGAAAGGTATTAAAGAGTATTTTATGAGGGAGTGGGCCAAAGTTCTATAGGTGGACGCCATTTAGGGATATCACCATAAAGGTGGACCAGGGCTGACTCTAGAATGCGTTTGTACAATATGGGTTTCAAATGAAAGGGGTTAATGAGTATTTTAAAAGGGAGTGGGCCTTAGTTCTATAGAGGGATGCCTTTTCGAGATATCGCCATAAAGGTGGACAAGGGGTGACTTTAAAATGCGTTTGTAAAATATGAGTATCAAACGAAAGGTGTTAATGAGTATTTTAAAAGGGCGTGGACTTAGTTCTATAGGTGAACGCCTTTTCCAAATATCGCCATAAAGGTGGACCAGGGGTGACCCTGGAACTTGTTTGTACGATATGGGTATCAAATGAAAGGGGTTAATGAGTATTTTAAAAGGGAGTGGGCCTTAGTTCTATAGGTCGACACCTTTTCGAGATATCGCCGTAAAGGTGGACCAGGGGTGATTCTAGAATGCGTTTTTACAATATGGGTATCAAACAAAAGGTGTTAATGAGTATTTTAAAAGGGAGTGGGCCTTAGTTCTATAGGTGGACGCCTTTTCCAGATATCGCTATAAAGGTGGACCAGGGGTGCCCTAGGGAGTGGTGGTAGTTGTATATGTGAAGGCGTTTTCCAGATATCGAACAAAATGTGGACCAGGGTGACCCAGAATATCATCTGTCGGATACCGCTAATTTATTTGTATATGTAATATCAAGAACAGGTTTCCTGCCATGATTCCGATGGGTTTTGATTTCGCCCTGCAGAAATTTTTCATTTTCTTCTACTTAATATGGAAGGTGTCACACCCATTTTACAAAGTTTTTTTCCAAAGTTATAGTTGGCGTCAATAAACCAATCCAATTACAATATTTCATCCTTTTTCTCGTATTTGGTATAGAATTATGGCATTTCTTTCATTTTTTGTAATTTTCGATATCGAAAAAGTGGACGTGGTCATAGTCGAATTTCGGCCAATTTTTATACCAATACAAAGTGAGTTCAGGTAAGTACGTGTACTGAGTTTAGTAAAGATATATCGCTTTTTGCTCAAGTTTTCGTGTTAATGGCCGAGCGCAAGGACAGACGGTCGACTGTGTATAAAAACTGGACGTGGCTTCAACCGATTTCGCCCTTTTTCACAGAAATAAGTTATTGTCCAAGAATCTAAGCCCCTACCAAATTTCAAAAGGATTGGTAAATTTTTGTTCGACTTATGGCATTAAAAGTATCCTAAACAAATTAAATGAAAAAGGGAGGAGCCACGCCCATTTTGAAATTTTCTTTTATTTTTTATTTTGTTGTACTATATCATTACTGGAGTTTAATGTTAACATAATTTACTTATATACTGTAAAGATATTAATTTTTTTGTTAAAATTTGACTTTAAAACAATTTTTTTTTAAAGTGGGCGTGGTCGTTCTCCGAATTGGCTAATTTTTACTGAGCATACATATAGTAATAGGAGTAACGTTCCTGCCAAATTTCATCATGATATCTTCAACTACTGCCAAATTACAGCTTGCAAAACTTTTAAATTAAAAGTGGGCGGTGCCACGCCCATTGTCCAACATTTTACTTATTTTCTATTCTCCGTCATAAGTTCAACTCACCTACCAAGTTTCATCGATTTATCCATCTTTGGTAATGAAGTATCGCATTTTTTAGGTTTTTCGAAATTTTCGATATCGAAAAAGTGGGCGTGGTTATAGCCCGATATCGTTCATTTTAAACAGCGATCTGTGATGAGCGTCCAGGAATCTACACACCAAATTTCGTCAAGATATCTCAAAATTTACTCAAGTTATCGTGTTAACGGACAGACGGACGGACGGACGGACGGACGGACGGACATGGCTTAATCAAATTTTTTTTCGATCCTGATGATTTTGATATATTGAAACTAAAAACAAAATTTTCATTTGTCAGAAAAAATAAAGAAAAAACGGCCTAATGTTAAAAAACCCTGTCGAAGTACAAACTGGCTTGTTTGTTTTTAATGAACTACGTTGCATTTTTCTTGTATTTCGTTAGTTTTTTTAAATATAGTTCACACACTTACACCAGTACTGAAACCTTATTGGCTCCCTCGACAAAAAATATAGGAAACAAGTAAGGAAGGCTAAGTTCGGGTGTAATCGAACATTACATACTCAGTTGAGAGCTATGGAGACAAAATAAGGGAAAATCACCATGTAGGAAAATGACCCTCGGGTAACCCTGGAATGTGTTTGTATGACATTTGTATCAAATGGAAGGTATTAAAGAGTATTTTAAGAGGGAGTGGGCCATAGTTCTATAGGTGCACACCTTTTCAAGATATCGCCATAAAGGTGGACCATGGCTGACTCTAGAATTTGTTTGTACGATATGGGTATCAAATGAAAGGTGCTAATGAGTATTTTAAAACGGAGTGGGCCTTAGTTCTATAGGTGGACGCCTTTTCGGTATATCGTTATAAAGGTGGACCAGGGGTGACTCTAGAATTTGTTTGTACAATATGGGTATCAAAAGAAAGGTGTTAACAAGTATTTTAAAAGGGAGTAGGCCTTAATTCTATAGGTGGACGCCTTTTCGGGATATCGTTATAAAGGTGGACCAGGGGTGACTCTAGAATTTGTTTGTACAATATGGGTGTCAAATTAAAGGTATTAATAAGAATTTTAAAAGGGAGTGGTGGTAGTTGTATATGTGAAGGCGTTTTCGAGATATCGACCAAAATGTGGACCAGGTTGACCCAGAACATCATCTGTCGGGTACCGCTAATTTATTTATATATGTAATACCACGAACAGTAATCCTGCCATGATTCCAAGGGCTTTTGATTTCGCCCTGCAGAACTTTTTCATTTTGTTTTACTTAATATGGTAGGTGTCACACCTATTTTACGAAGTTTTTATCTAAAGTTATATTTTGCGTCAATAAACCAATCCAATTACCATGTTTGAACCCTTTTTTCCTATTTGGTATAGAATTATGGCACTTTTTTCATTTTTCGTAATTTTCGATATCGAAAAAGTGGGCGTGGTTATAGTCAGATTTAGGCCATTTTTTATACCAATAGAAAGTGAGTTCAGGTAATTATGTGAACTGAGTTTAGTAAAGATATATCGATTTTTGCTCAAATTATCGTGTTAATGGCCGAGCGGAAGGACAGACGGTCGACTGTGTATAAAAACTGGGCGTGGCTTCAACCGATTTCGCCCTTTTTCACAGAAAACAGTTATCGTCCTAGAGTCTAAGCAGCTACCAAATTTCACAAGGATTGGTAAATTTTTGTTCGACTTATGGCATTAAATGTATCCTAGACAAATCAAATGAAAAAAGGCGGAGCCACGCCCATTTTGAAATTTTCTTTTATTTTTGTATTTTGTTGCACCATATCATTACTGGAGTTGAATGTTGACATAATTTACTTATATACTGTAAAGATATTAAATTTTTTGTAAAAATTTCACTTAAAAAAAATTTTTTTTTTAAAGTGGGCGCGGTTGTTCTCCGATTTTGCTAATTTTTTTTAAGCATACATATAGTAATAGGAGTAACGTTCCTGCCAAATTTCATGATGATATCTTCAACGACTGCCAAATTATAGCTTGCAAAACTTCTAAATAACCTTCTTTTAAAAGTGGGCGGTGCCACGCCCATTGTCCAAAATTTTACTTATTCGCTATTCTGCGTCATAAGTTAACTTACCAAGTTTCATCGCTCTATCCCTCTTTGGTAATGAATTATCGCAATTTTTCGATTTTTCGAAATTTTCGATATCGAAAAAGAGGGTGTGGTTATAGTCCGATATCGTTCATTTTAAATAGCGATCTGAGATGAGCGTCCAGGAATCTACACACCAAATTTCGTCAAGATATCTCAAAATTTACTCAAGTTATCGTGTTAACGGACAGACGGACGGACGGACGGACGGACGGACGGACATGGCTTAATCAAATTTTTTTTCGATACCTATGATTTTGATATATGGAAGTCTATATCTATCTCGATTCCTTTATACCTGTACAACCAACCGTTATCCAATCAAAGTTAATATACTCTGTGAGCTCTGCTCAACTGAGTATAAAATACAAGAAAAATACATAGAAATAAAGTAGTGTCATATAGGAGTTTGATTTGTTTTCACTTACAGCACCATTTTATTTGCAGGAGACTTTCACAGCTACAAAAATTAAGGCGGATATACACAGACGCTTTGGTTGTGTTGCATTCATTAATTCATCTGTCGGGCGAAGTATCGAAAAATTTACATAAATGCTTTGTTTCGTGCCTACGCTTTGACAACGCCAGGCGAAAAACAATGAAACACCGTACGTTATCTTTGCTTTGAAGCGACCAAAGCGTTTATATAATTTTGCCCCTATGCATTTGTGTAAACAGCCTTAGAAGTGAAATTTTTCCAAGTTACACATGTGGCGCTTTATATTTTGGCTCTAATTTAAGTAAATTTTTCTATCCGTATGTTTCATCTGTAAATACTAAAAAATTTTATTAAACTATGAAATGCAACTCAGCTTGAAGTACTCTTACGTACCAAAAATGCACCTGAGATTTGCATCAGGTGAGCCAGGCTGTTTGTAGTTTTGACGTTTATCGCTTAGCTGACACACTTGTATAGGTACACTATGCCCGGGGGTGTATTGCTCTTCTACCAACGCCGTTTTTATTGTGGTTAACATGTGGGGTGCTTGGGGCCGTCCGACTGTTGGCCTGTCAGTAGAAGCACACAGAGCTTTAGCTAACTCCAAAGGAAATTGATATACCATCAAACTTTTTACCATTGGTTGCTCTCGGAATATGATGAATTCTTTCGACGATATAATATGAAGGCATTGGTGATCGCCATATCAAATATATGATAAAATATGCGCGTCATGGTATCCATTGTTTTTATGCGCAAACCGTTTCTGCCCATAAAAGAACTCATGAGGTCTACGCTTCCCATGTGCGAGTTGTACTCACGAATTATTTGTGGACAATCTATCTCAATGCATTCCCTGGTCTTTCTATTATATCTATGTGCTTTCGATGGGTAGGGGTGGCATCCCCTTTAGCAAATGGTTGGATACCTACATAACTTGAACATAGTCGAACATTTTTAGCGTCCGTCCAAAGGAGTGTAGTTACGTCTACTCCGTAAGCGGTGCCACAAAACTCAACTGCATATCCTCTGCCTGCTTTTTTAACCTGCGCTTGCGAATCAGACGATAACTTACAATTAGATATTGGTTGCTCGATTGGTTTCTTCAACATTCAAATTGAACAGTTGACAGTTAAAAAAATTCAATCGGTGTCTTAAGTGTTTTTACTGTATGCGGTAACTCAGAGTCTCCGCGGAAGGCTATTTCATTTACATGCATTCTCATCGACCTTTGGCGCCATAGAATATTAGAGAACTCATTCGATCCCTTGTCCTTGTCTTGCATATCTACCTGCTGATGGTCTTAGCTGTGGTCCTGTAGGGTCAACAGTTGGTAATGGTGAATGCGGCCTTTTCGTTGGTTTACATGCCTTTCTGGTAGAAGTACTTGCTAAAGAGGGAGCTGTAGAAGTACATGGTTGCATATCGAGTGGTGCGGTGTTAGTATCCGATACTTTATCTGCTGGTTCAGGTGGGAGGCTTTGAGTTTTTGAAGCTACCGTTGCTAATGAAGCATCAGTAAGTGCACTAAGGTTCAGCAAAAGTCCATCCCCCTTTTCAAAATTGCCATTATGTATCTCATCTAAAACTTCCGTTATCATTTCTTCTTCTTCAGGCGGTATCTGATCAACAACGTAATCCCGCCGTAAACGCAGTTTGTAAATTTACAATTTTTCTCTAATACCAATTACAAAAACCACTGAATAAAAACACTGTACTTCAGTGTTAGTATCGAACTTATATACGGATTGTGGGATTAGGAGGGCAGGAGTTTTCAATACTAACAAAGTAAAACACGTGAGAATGAGATTGTCTGGCTTAGGCATCAATAACCAATGCACGGAGCAGTCAAAGACGCGCGCTGTCGGAAATTACTCTCACTATGACATGCTCGAAGATCAGCCAAAGTGCCAACAATCGCGGGAATGGCCGGAGAAGTGAGGCGGCCAATGGTCTTAGTAAAAACCAAGGAGAACTAGGCTGACTGCTTTGACCATAAGCTGAGCGGCGGTGTTATAGTGGTCAACCACGGGTCGCGGTAGAAAAGGAGACCTTCGTAAGATTAGCAATTTAGGTCCCCCTTCTGATCAACTCTGTTTAACATATTAGAAGGACTTGTATGTATGTTTTACTTCCGACTTCCAACAACAAATCACCAACGCAGCTGGAAATTTGTACGGCTTTTAGGGATGGAATAAGTTTTGAAAGTTTTACGAAAAAAAAAGGTAGTAGCCTAGATAACGTCGAACTGACCGGTCAATATCCATTGTGTTACTAAAGTTGGGTTAACAACGAAATGGAAAAACCACAATTAGCTACCAGGACTTATGTTAAAGAATAACTCCATTCACTTGGCTAATACTATATGTTTTCTAAGCTTAAAGGCAGTAAATTAAATAACTTATGACAAGCGGAAGCATTAGCCGTAACCAAAGCAGTAGAAGCACTAGAAGAGAAAATCTTAAACGGCAGCCGTGTTAACTTTTCTATTGACAGTCAAGCAGCAATTAAGGCAATAATTTCACAAAGCGCAGCATTTAAATGAGTGTTAGAGTCCTCGCAATTAGATTGGGCGAAATTAAGAAAAGGCGAGAGGTGCACATGATCGACCAAGCGGGAAAAGCGTGGCTCCAAGCGCCGGGCTGTGATGTTTCGAAGATGATGTGTAGGTCTTACAATCTAAGACTAACAAAGTTGCTTCATGTACGTTTGTTTAATGGTGTGTTCAGTTTATGCTTATATTTAAGAATTCATGAGCTTAACACCGGCTTATAATAATTGAATTTCAATTATTATGTTTTCTACGTATTCAAAGTTCTATCATTAGGTTAGGTTGAACTGGCCGGTCCATGAGGACCTCACATAGACTGAAAGAGTCCGGAGTGTTACCGGAAGTTTGTTTTAACGACCAAACTGAAAACCCCTATCAAAAGCCAGGACTTATATTATAAAATAACTCTGTCTTCTTGGCAAATACTAGAAGGTTTTTAAGACTTAAGCCACTGGTTGCTCCTAGATCTGACAGCTGTATCACTCCTAATAGCTGGAGTTTTAGCCTGGCAAGCGCAGGGCACGAGCACAGAACGTAGTCGATCATTTCCTCCTCAAACCCGTACTTCCTGGATCTGCTATCACTGACCAAGCCTAATTTAAAGGCATGTGCCGCCAGAAGGCAGTGTCCAATCAGAATACCCACCATGAGTCAACAGTCCTCTCTTTTTAATGATAGAAGCAACTTTGTTAGTCTAAGGTTGTAAGACCTACACAAAATCTTCGACACCTAACGCCCCGCGCTTGAACCCACGCCTTTCCCGCTTGGTCGATCATGTGCACATCTCGCCTTCTTTTAATCTCGCCCAAACTAATTGGGACATCTATATATCAATATAGATGTATGCTTCTCCTGTCCCGATTCTCTTCAGAGACTGCTTACACTTTAACATGTCTTTCGGTGCTGTGCTATGCGAGGTTATTGCCTTAATTGCTGCTTGACTGTCAATATAAAAGATAACACGGCTGCAGCTTAAGCTATTCTCTTCCAGTGTTTCTACTGCTTTGGTTACGGCTAATATTTCCGCTTGGAAAACGCTACAGTAATCTGGCTGCATGTAGGATATGTTTATTTCTGCATCAGCACAGTAAACCGCAGACCCTACTCCTTCCACTACTTTGTACCCATCTGTGTACACATGTATTGCCTCGTCCGCCATTTAAGCACACTTGCGCCAACCATCCACCTCTATTGTAGCCTTCAGATCTCCCTCGAAGCGCAGATAGGGAATCAGGTAGTCTGTTCGTCTTTGGATTGATGATGCTATACTACTTTGACCGTTTGGTCGGCGCTCAAGCTGCCTCGATGCCTCGTGTTACTGTTTTTAACGCTATATTCTTTGCTACCAGGTGCTTCTATCATTAAAAGGAGAAGACTGTGGACTCATGGTGGGTATTCTGACAGAACACTGCCTTCTGCAGTCAAATGTTTAGGCTTGGACATTAACTTAGGCTAGGACAGTGATAGCAAATGCAGGAAGTACGGGTTGGAGACGGATACTATCGAGCACGTTTTGTGCTGGGGCCCTGCGCTTGTCAGGCTAAGACATCAGCTATTAGGAGTGATACAGCTGTCAGATTTGGAATCAGCAAGTGGCATGGGTCCTAAAAAGCTTTTAATATTTTCCAAGTGGACGGTGTTATTTTATAACAGGTCCTGGTTTTTGATAAGGTTATTCAGTTTGGCCATTAAATTAACTGCTGGTAACACCACGGACTCATTCAGTCTATGTGAGGTCCTCGTGGACCGGCCAGTTTAACCTAACCTAACTGAAGTACATAAAAACTAAATACATATATGGATAACACCACTTCCTATTTTATACGGAATTTTAGTGAACGTTTTAACTGCAGTTGAAGTTTGCTTTGGCCGCATCCATTGAATTTACTGCACAGTTTAGGTGGCCAAGTTGAATGTTTTACTTTTTGCCAATGCTAATGTAATTTAAACCTGCATGGGCCATGTGTAACCCTTTGCATTCGCCATTAGGCGGCACTGTTAAGCTGAAAAAAACAGTTTCTGCAATGGCTTCCGTAGAATGCTACTTATTTTTCTACTCCTATTTTTTCAAATCAGGTAAAAACTTTACCCGCTTCTGACCGTTTAAAAACACCCCTGCCGTTTATGATAGCGTACATCTTCTGTCTTTTTTAAACAGTTTTATTTAGCTTGACTCTGTGTAGCGGCCGGCCGGCCGTTGTTTACGAATTTTGTAATAAAATTTAAGTAACTTCTCGATAAGCTACAAGCCTGAAACTTGGAATATAGTTCCGATAGGTTGCGCATGGATCGAAATATTTAAAAAATCGTATTTGTAGTACGATTTGGCTCATATCTGGAGCACATAATACATACATGAATAGGTGGCGCAGGTATCGAGATATTAAAAATACTTGTATCTGTGGTCGGATTTGGCTCATATTTGGAACAAATATTACATACAGTCCGGTAGAAGTGACATCAAAATACTTTGGAGTTTGAGGAGGGACAAGCATACGTGGCGTTGAGTCGAGTAAAGCCTTTGGAAGGATTATGTATTGAGGACTTAGATTGTAACAAATTGTCAGGAAAGAGTCCTAGTGATAATGAGTCACTAAATGAACTAAATATAATGAGAAATAATAGGCAATTAGATAAAGACTAAAAACTTGAAAATGAAATAATTAAAAAAACAATTTTAAATAAAATTTAACTAATAATACTCAAAGCTAGAAAATAATTAGGTAGGTCACAGGTAATCATCATACCCCTCATCAATCTAGGGCGTTGATCAGACAATTACATAAAAGCGTTGGGCGCGTCACATTTCTATTGGTAGTCATAAGTAAGACCAACTGAAAATAAATCAGGTTATGCTACGCTTCACATTTTTAGAAATTTCACGCGCCCAACACTTTTATTTATTTGCCTTAGATTGATGAGGAATGTGATGACTAGTACCTAGGAACTATCTAATTATTTTCTAGCTTTTGGTTTATTATTACTTAATGTAAGTATTGTTTTCAATAAAACCGTTTAACTTAAAATGTTTTTTTTTATTATTTTTTTTTATACTCAGTTGAGCAGAGCTCACAGAGTATATTAACTTTGATTGCATAACGGTTGGTTGTACAGGTATAAAGGAATCGAGATAGATATACACTTCCATATATCAAAATCATCAGTATCGAAAAAAAATTCGATTGAGCCATGTCCGTCCGTCCGTCCGCCCGTTAACACGATAACTTGAGTAACTTTTGAGGTATCTTGATGAAATTTGGTATGTAGGTTCCTGGGCACTCATCTCAGATCGCTATTTAAAATGAACGATATCGGACAATAACCACGCCCACTTTTTCGATATCGAAAATTTCGAAAAATCGAAAAAGTGCGATAATTCATTACCAAATACGCATTAAGCGATGAAACATGGTGGGTGAGTTGAGCCTGTGACGCAGAATAGAAAACTAGTAAAATTTTGGACAATGGGCGTGGCACCGCCCACTTTTAAATGAAGGTAATTTAGAAGTTTTGCAAGCTGTAATTTGGCAGTCGTAGAAGATATCATGATGAAATTTGGCAGGAACGTTACTCTTATTACTTTATGTCTGCTTAATAAAAATTAGCAAAATCGGAAAACGACCACGCCCACTTTTTAAAAAAAATTTTTTTTTAATTCAAATTTTAAAAGAAAATTTAATATCTTTACAGCATATAAGTAAATTATGCCAACATTCAACTCCAGTAATGATATAGTGCAACAAAATACAAAAATAAAAGAAAATTTCAAAATGGGCGTGGCTCCGCCCTTTTTCATTTAATTTGTCTAGGATGCTTTTAATGCCATAAGTCGAACAAAAATTAACCAATCCTTGTGAAATTTGGTAGAAGCTTAGCTTCTAGGACGATAACTGTTTTCTGTGAAAAAGGGCGAAATCGGTTGAAGCCACGCCCAGTTTTTATACATAGTCGACCGTCTGTGAAGGACACGGACACAGGACACTCTCGGCCTTTAACACGATAACTTGAGCAAAAATCGATATATCTTTACTAAACTCAGTTCAGGTACTTATATGAACTCACTTTGTATTGGTGTAAAAAATGGCCGAAATCCGACTATGACCACGCCCACTTTTTCGATATCGAAAATTACGAAAAATGAAAAAAATGCCATAATTATATACCAAATACGAAAAAAGGGATGAAACATGGTAATTGTATTGGTCTATTGACGCAAAATATAACTTTAGAAAAAAACTTGGTAAAATGGGTGTGACACCTACCATATTAAGTAGAAGAAAATGAAAAAGTTTTGCAGGGCGAAATCAAAAGCCCTTGGAATCTTGGAAGGAATACTGTACGTGGTATTATATATATAAATAAATTAGCGGTACCCGACAGATGATGTTCTGGATCACCCTGGTCCACATTTTGGTAGATATCTCGAAAACGCCTTCACATATAAAACTAAGGGCCACTCCCTTTTAAAAGCCTCATTAATACCTTTAATTTGATACCCATATCGTACAAACACATTCTAGAGTCACCCCTGGTCCACGTTTATGGCGATATCTCGAAAAGGCGTCCACATATAGAACTAAGGCCCACTCCTTTTTAAAATACTCAATAACACCTTTCATTTGATACCCATATTGTACAAATAAATTCTAGAGTCACTCCTGGTCCACCTTTATGTCGATATCTCGAAAAGGCGTCCACCTATAGAACTAAGGCCCACGCCTTTTTAAAATACTCATTAACACCTTCCATTTGATACCCATATCGTACAAAAAAATTCTAGAGTCACCCTTGGCCCACCTTTATAGCGATATCTCGAAAAGGCATCCACCTATAGAACTAAGGCCCACTCCCTTTTAAAATACCCTTTAACACCTTTCATTTGATACCCATATCGTATAAACAAATTCTAGAGTCACCCCCGTCCACCTTTATGTCGATATCTCAAAAGGGCGTCCACCTATAGAACTAAGGCCCGCGCCCTTTTAAAATACTCATTAACACCTTTCATTTGATACCCATATCGTACACAAAAACTCTAGAGTCACCCCTGGCCCACCTTTATGGCGATATTTCGAAAAGGCATCCACCTATAAAACTAAGGCCCACTCCCTTTTAAAATACTCATTAGCACCTTTCATTTAATACCCATATCGTATAAACAAATTCTAGAGTCACCCCCGGTCCACCTTTATGTCGATATCTCAAAAGGGCGTCCACCTATAGAACTAAGGCCCGCGCCCTTTTAAAATACTCATTAACACCTTTCATTTGATACCCATATCGTACAAACAAATTTTAGTGTCACCCCTGGTCCACCTTTATGGCGATATCTCGAAAAGGCGTCCACCTATAGAACTAAGACCCACGCCCTTTTAAAATACTCATTAACACCTTTCATTTGATACCCATATCGTACAAAAAATTTTAGTGTCACCCCTGGTCCACCTTTATGGCGATATCTCGAAAAGGCGTCCACCTATAAAACTAAGATCCACGCCCTTTGAAAATACTCATTAACACCTTTCATTTGATACCCATATCGTACAAACAAATTTTAGTGTCACCCCTGGTCCACCTTTATGGCGATATCTCGAAAAGGCATCCACCTATAGAACTAAGGCCCACTCCCTTTTAAAATACTCTTTAACACCTTTCATTTGATACCCATATCGTACAAACAAATTCTAGAGTCACCCCTGTCCACTTTATGGCGATATCTCGAAAAGGCGTCCACCTATAGAACTAAGACCCACGCCCTTTTAAAATACTCATTAACACCTTTCATTTGATACCCATATCGTACAAACAAATTCTAAAGTCACCCCTGTTCCACCTTTATGGCGATATCTCGAAAAGGCGTCCTCCTATAGAACTAAGGCCCACTCCCTTTTAAAATACTCATTAGCACCTTTCATTTGATACCCATATTGTACAAACGCATTCTAGAGTCAACCCAGGTCCACTTTTATAACGATATTCCGAAAAGGCGTCCACCTATAGAACTAAGGCCCACTCCCTTCTAAAATACTCATTAAAATCTTTCATTTGATACCCATATGGTACAAACAAATTCTAGAGTCACCCCTGGTCCACGGTTATGGCGATATCCCGGAAAGGCGTCCACCCATAGAACAAAGGCCCACTCCCTTTTAAAACACTTATTACACTTTTCGTTTGACACCCATATTGTACAAACGCATTCTAGAGTCAACCCAGGTCCACTTTTATAACGATATTCCGAAAAGGCGTCCACCTATAGAACTAAGGCCCACTCCCTTCTAAAATACTCATTAACACCTTTCATTTGATACCCATATGGTACAAACAAATTCTAGAGTCACCCCTGGTCCACGGTTATGGCGATATCCCGGAAAGGCGTCCACCCATAGAACAAAGGCCCACTCCCTTTTAAAACACTTATTACACTTTTCGTTTGACACCCATATTGTACAAACGCATTCTAGAGTCAACCCAGGTCCACTTTTATAACGATATTCCGAAAAGGCGTCCACCTATAGAACTAAGGCCCACTCCCTTTTAAAATACTCTTTAACACCTTTCATTTGATACCCATATCGTACAAACAAATTCTAGAGTCACCCCTGTCCACTTTATGGCGATATCTCGAAAAGGCGTCCACCTATAGAACTAAGACCCACGCCCTTTTAAAATACTTGTTAACACCTTTCATTTGATACCCATATAGTACAAACAAATTCTAGAGTCACCCCTGGTCCACGTTTATGGCGATATCTCGAAAAGGCGTCCACCTATAGAACTAAGACACACGCCCTTTTAAAATACTCATTAACACCTTTCATTTGATACCCATATAGTACAAACGAATTCTAGAGTCACCCCTGGTCCACGTTTATGGCGATATCTCGAAAAGGCGTCCACCTATAGAACTAAGACACACGCCCTTTTAAAATACTCATTAACACCTTTCATTTGATACCCATATCGTACAAACAAATTCTAGAGTCACCCCTGGTCCACTTTATGGCGATATCTCGAAAAGGCGTCCACCTATAGAACTAAGACACACGCCCTTTTAAAATACTCATTAACACCTTTCATTTGATACCCATATCGTACAAACAAATTCTAGAGTCACCCCTGGTCCACTTTATGGCGATATCTCGAAAAGGCGTCCACCTATAGAACTAAGACACACGCCCTTTTAAAATACTCATTAACACCTTTCATTTGATACCCATATCGTACAAACAAATTCTAGAGTCACCCCTGGTCCACTTTATGGCGATATCTCGAAAAGGCGTCCACCTATAGAACTAAGACACACGCCCTTTTAAAATACTCATTAACACCTTTCATTTGATACCCATATCGTACAAACAAATTCTAGAGTCACCCTTGGTCCACTTTATGGCGATATCTCGAAAAGGCGTCCACCTATAGAACTAAGACCCACGCCCTTTTAAAATACTTATTAACACCTTTCATTTGATACCCATATCGTACAAACAAATTCTCGAGTCAGGCCTGGTCCACCTTTATGGCGATATCCCTAAATGGCGTCCATCTATAGAACTATGGCCCACTCCCTTTTAAAATACTCTTTAATACCTTTCATTTGATACACATGTCATACAAACACATTCCAGGGTTACCCTAGGTTCCTTTTACAACATGGTGATTTCCCTTACTTTGTCTCCACAGCTCTCAACTGAGTATGTAATGTTCGGTTACACCCGAACTTAGCCTTCCTTACTTGTTTGTAATACTTCTTTCGTGATTCCAGCATAATAAAGACTTATATATAAATATGTATACATATGTCGTATCTTAGAAGCAAAATCTAATTTTAGCTTTACTATAAACAACAGAATTTAATGAATTCATTTAATAATACTAATACTTAAAGCCTTTTATGTGTTGTATCTTCAATTAGTTTGTATAACTTTATTAATTGCTATGGCAAACGCTCATCTAAACATGCCACAATAACTTTACAAAAACCTGTTCGAATACTTTCATCCTTTTCGAATACATTAAGTACTGTAATAAATTAGAATAATCCTACAAACCAAAGAATGAAGGAATACTAACACGAATACACAAAAGAAAGCTAAGTCGTAGGTAAGGCATATGCAACAATCATTGTTATTGGCAACAGCCAGAATGTTGTAGGAAGTGGGGAGGTGCGCTTGTCTAATGTGGTAAAGTAATTGCAAAATTGCATAAAATATGACGAATAAGGACAACCAGCAATGCAACATGAAAAAGAACCAAAACAAAAACATAAAAGAAATAAAATAAACTTGGAGTAAGTAAGCAAAAATTACCATCGATGAACCATTCGAGCGTAACGACGAAGAATTCACAGATGAATTGGGGCAACAAATGGGCGCTGGTAGCAGAAAAATCTTGGAATGCGGTTATATAGTTCTAAACAATTTGTGGTATTGCTCGTTAATGCATTATTATTGCTTTTATACCTGGATGTCGTTAGCACAGAGAGATCGCAGAAACTCTGTCTTTGCGCAGCTCAAACGTTCACTCCTCAAGCCACCTATCATCAGCTAGGATTTTCGTTTGTCTGTCTGTGATCTGCAGATGTGACGTTAACGATTTCGGCTACATGTTCATTTGAGAAGTCAAATGCTCCTCCGGCGATATCTTACTCCATCGGTTTTAAAAATATATTTTTTTTAGTACTTATTCAGAGCTGTATTGGCCGTTGAGTTTAAACTTTAAAGCAAAAAACTTAATTTTTCTTTTCTAACTCCGTCGCGTTTCGACACGATATTGTGTCCTCTTCAGGGAGTAATTATCCTTAAAAAAAAATTTTTTTTTAATTTTTTAATTCCTATAGTCGTACATGTCTTCGATTAATTATCCTCAAAGTTAATGAGAATTATCGCACATAACTAAGCTCTTTCATGCAAGCACAAGAAGAATAAGAAAGTATGCAGGGAACCAGTGACACTGCCAAAAGAGCCCAAACCAAATTGTTTCTATAGCAGACAGATGGATGGTAATATAATCTATGGGCAGCATAACTATATAAAAGCGAAGATACGCTGACATGATTGCGAAGCCCAAAGCTTCAATCACATTAGACTGCCAATGATTTCACAACTCGCTTCTCACACCTGCTCTCTGAGAGCAGAACTCATCCTGAAGGAACACAGAAGCAGTGGGAGCATATCTTCCATATCTAAACACCCGCGCTGTTAGTTCTGCTTGGAAAAAGAAGCGGTAAAGATGGGTGTGATGGTGAATGAAGATAAAACGAAGTACCTGTCATCGAGCAAAGAGTTAGCGCATACGCGCCTTGGCAACCACGCTACTGTTGGCAGCCATAATTTCGAAATAGTAAAATACTTCGTTTATTTGGGAACCAGCATCAACACTAGCAACTACATCAGCACTGAAATCCAGCGAAGAATCAATCTTGCCAATAAATGCTACTTTGGACTAAGTAGGCAATTGAAAAGTAAAGTCCTCTCTCGGCGAACGAAAATCATACTCTACAAGTCACTTATCGTACCCGTCCTGCTATATAGGGCAGAAGCATGGACCATGATATCAGCATTTGAAGCGGCTTTGGGAGTGTTCGAGAGAAAAGTTCTTCGAAAGATTTATGGATCTCCACGCGTCGGCGATGACGAGTAACGAAGAAGATTTAATGATGAGTTGTATGAGCTATACGCAGACATCAACATAGTCCAGCGAATTAAAACGCAGCGGGTGCGCTGGCTAGGCCATGTTATGCGAATGAAAGATGATGCTCCGGCCAAGAAAGTATTTCTATCGGAACCCGCCTCTGGAAGCAGAGGTACAGGCCGGCCACCACTCCGTTGGAAGGACCAGATGGAAAACGATTTAAACTCCCTTGGTGTGACCAATTGGCGCCGGTTGGCGGAGCGAACGAGCGACTGGCGCGCCTTGTTGGACGGCCATAACCGTTTAGACGGTTAAGCGCCAAGTAAGTAAGTGACTGCCTAACTGTAGTAGCCAAGTTAGGATTCGTTGTTGCATTAACGATAAAGGCACTCCCCGAAGGCTTTGGGGAGTATTATCGATGTTGGTGGTCCTTTGCCGGATATAGATCCCGTACGTCCGGTAACAAAGCACCATTAAGGCACTAGCCCGACTATCTCGGGAACGATTAATATGATTGAAGGTTTAATTCTAGGCCATACCGCGCTCCCCACCCCCTATTTCCCTGAGGAACTTCGTGTCGCCAGAGCCTCGCCTGCTAAATATGTGTATGATACATTCATATTTTTAACAGGATTCCCCTCGCGTAGGCGAGGTGGACAATTGAATTGCGGAAGCTTTGAAGCTATAAAGCTTTATGTTGCGCTCATCAACCCCTTGAATCCCTCTACGATTCGTTCGCACCCGTATATGACTCTTAAAGAAGAGGATCCCCCAATCCATTGTACAACGAGCACTACAGGATTTGAAAACTGATATTTGCACATTTATATATTGAGTCGTGCCTTATTGTTTAGCCTGAGCATCAGGTTACTCACTTAGAAAATAGTGTCCAAAGGACGACGCAATATTCTAGAGGGTTAAGCGCACACAGCCGGTAGCCACCGTAACCGTAAACGAATCTGTTATCAGAAACGTAAGCATAACCCAAAACTTAACGAAAACTATAACCGAAACTCAACCGAAGAGAAGCGGGGACCATAACCAGAACGAAAGCCAAAGTCGGAATAAACCGGAACTCCGTCCGGTTCCGCATCTGGAAACAAAAGCTTAGCTTAAACCAAATCTAGTTTCGAAACTATAACCAAACATCTAGACGTAAATCGGGGTAAAATAAGAACTGAAACCAGAAAAGAAGGAAGAGAATAAGAAATAAACGAAATCTGAAATGAAATCGAATTGGAGCCGAAACCACAATCGAAATCGAAATTCAAATTTATTTATTTATTATTTAAAGTCGACGACAAACTATGGTCGACTGCATAATATAAAAGATATATAAATATACAACTCAAAAGATCAAATTTAAGATATATCGAGCTTTCAACAATGTTATATTACAAACAAAGAAATATTAATGAACATTACTATTTAATTTCAGAATATAATAATAATAAGAAATATGAGCAGAAATAAGATCTTATGCCGAAATCTTATACTGGCGGAATGCATCAGATTCCGCTCAGCATGATTTCGGAATGCAGTGGATTCCAATCTCCCTGTTGGAATGCAACAAGATTCCAATCAGCATGTCATGGGAATCCGGCAGTGCTAAGAGTAGTGTAATGAGGATACGCCATCACAAGGCATAAAAAAGTAACATGACCTGTGTTGTTGGAATGCACCGGATTCCAATCAGCTCGATGCCTGACCCATAAGATTATACTGCCGGAATGCATTCGATTCCGGTCAGTAGCTCATGAAAAAGCATGTTTTTTACGTTGTTGGAATGCACCAGATTCCAATCAACACAGTACTGTCTTGTTCCTTCTTAATGATACATGTTGATAAATGTTCCTCCATCCTTAAGCGAGATAGTTCCTGTTTTTTATCGAAGGAATAAAATGCCGGCAAATTAAATAAATTAGCTTGTGTCTCTTAAATTAGATAGGCAAGTATTGCATTACGTATAGTGGCAAAAGTACATTCAAGACTGATGCAGCTATACAAGTCATTGTAGTGCGCGCACCAGATAAGAAGAGGATTATTTTTAGCAAAGTTTCGTCGACAAAGGGGTAAATAGAAAGGAACGTAGTGTCTGGATACTCTAGGGGGAACCGCAAAAAACAAGCGGCTGAGGAGGTCCGCGGAATCAATTTCTCCAATAATGAGCTTATGGATGAACAATACCCCCAGTAATATTCTCCGATTTTCCAGAGTGGGTAAGTTAATAAGAAGAAGTCTACTTCTGTATGGAGGAAGGTGGAGACTTGAGTCCCAATTAAGGCCGCGCAATGCAAATATCAAAAATTGCTTTTGAACTGACTCAAGACGCTTTATATGCTTTTGAGAAACAGGGGACCAAACGCATGAGCAATACTCGAGTATTGGACGAACCAGCGATGTGTAAAGAACCTTAGTGAGGTACGGATCATCGAACTCTTTAGCCCATCTTTTAACAAATCCAAGTAAACCCAACGCTTTGTTGGCTATAGATGAAATATGCATGTTAAAATTCAATTTCGGATCAAAAAGGACACCTAGATCATTTGCGATAGATATACGCTCCAAAGGCGTACCATCTATTACATAAGATTTCAATGCTGGCTTCACTAGGTGAAATGTCATATGCTTACATTTAGAGCAATTTAAAGCTAGTAAATTTGTTGTGCACCAACATTGGAACGAGTCCAAGTCGGCCTGAAGAAGATCCAAGGAACTCAAATCGGTAGGACAGTAAGTGTAGCAAAGTTTTACATCATCCGCATACATTATAGTATGGGAATATAATATTGTCTGTGGCAAGTCATTAATGAAAAGGGCAAAGAGCAAAGGGCCTAGATGACTTCCCTGGGGTACGCCGGAGGAAACTCCGAACGATTCCGACAGATTGCACTTGAACAGGACTTTTTGGGTCCGGTTAGAAAGATAGCTTTTCAGCCACATTAATAGGTGAAACGGAAAGCCCAGTAAATCAAGCTTATGAATAAGCAACTCGTGGTTGACGGTATCAAATGCTTTGCTGAAGTCCGTGTAGATGACATCCGTTTGCTTGTTCGCTAAAAATCCTTCCATAACTATAGAGGTGAATACAAGCAAATTTGTAGTGGTAGACCTTTGACGAATAAAACCGTGTTGACATGGAGATAAAAGACTAGAACACTGATATTGGAGTTGACTGGTAACAATCTGTTCAAAGAGTTTAGGAATGACTGAAAGTTTAGCAATACCCCTGTAGTTTTCAACTTTTGACCTACTACCTTTTTTATGCAGGGGTATAATAAAAGACTGTTTCCAAAGTGCCGGGAATGACGCAAATCCCAGAGATAGCTCAAATAATTTTAAAATAGGCTCATACATGTTTTCGGCGCAGTACCTAAGCACGCAACTAGGAACACCGTCCGGTCCCGGAGAAAAGGTGGGCTTCAAAGATTGAAGACTCTGAAGAACAATATTACCATCAATAGCAGGATTCCTAATGTAATTCGAGCTATCTAAGCGATAGGGATATTGACCAGAATGAAAACCACTGGATGAATACGTGGACTTAAAGAACTCAGAAAATAGTTCAGAAACGTCGTCATCAGTGCAAGCTTTTTTACCTCCAAAGGTTAATGAGGAAGGAAACCCAGAAGTTTTCCGCTTTGAATATAAATAAAAGTCAGATTTAAAATTTTAATAAAACAGGCTTCGCAATCGTTCCTTAAGTTTATGTTTTTTTCTTACAGAGGGGTAAACATCGAAAGCCTTTGAGTCATTGTGGCACTCTAACCTCCTATCGTCTAAGTACCATTGCCCTCCGGTACTACAGTCAACTATTTTGTAGCAAGGCAGGTACAGTGCTCAACCTGCTATACTTTCACAGTAGGACGGCATAGTGTAAATTGGGTTTGAAACTTGCATGCGTTCAAAAAAAAAAAAAACAAATACTTGGTGCGATTTACCTCCGAGAAGGATAGGCCAAGCTTCTCTTCCAATTTTAATCGTGGTCTTTATTAGTGTTTCCAACAATTGGGCGGGACTGAAACGGCATGTTTCATGTCGACTACGAACGGCAGCTACAAGGCAGATGAATTTTCACTGAGTAACTTTTCATGGTAGAAATACACTCGGAGAGTTTGTCAAACCCCTGCCAAGTGGCGACCCAGCTTATAAAAACTGTTGTTTTGTAAATGTTTGGTGGTGCTTTGCCAAAGACTTGTACCTTCGGGTTAGAAGGCGGAGCACACTACCACCACACCAAGCGGCCGTATCCGTATACACCGGTTTAATCCTCCTCCTCCTTGCTTACTACATCATGTATTATGTTGTACCAGTTGAAGGGGTCCTATCAACAATTCTGTAGAGGCACGACGTCTTTACTCCTATGTCATTGTTTCTACGGCCGAAGAGGCCTTTGTGATTTATTTTGTTCTTTCATTCTTGTGCGGTTTGAAAGGCCTTATTCCAAATCCGCACCTAGGATAACTTTGTGTTGCATGGTCGCCGTTACTACAGCGTAACCTTTATTTTCCCGTGTTATAACTCTTTTGCAGTTGATCACACAGTTTAAGAGGCCTTGTCTCCAATCCGTATTAAGTTCAATTCCATCCACCTATGCAATTTGTTCCGCAAAACTGGTATGTTTAATGTTTGCTGCTGCATCGGAGCCTTTCTAGGCTTCGTAGCAATTTCATGATTGAAGGTTTAATTCTAGGCCATACCGCGCTCCCCACCCCCTATTTCCCTGAGGAACTTCGTGTCGCCAGAGCCTCGCCTGCTAAATATGTGTATGATACATTCATATTTTTAACAGGATTCCCCTCGCGTAGGCGAGGTGGACAATTGAATTGCGGAAGCTTTGAAGCTATAAAGCTTTATGTTGCGCTTATCAACCCCTTGAATCCCTCTACGATTCGTTCGCACCCGTATATGACTCTTAAAGAAGAGGATCCCCCAATCCATTGTACAATGAGCACTACAGGATTTGAAAACTGATATTTGCACATTTATATATTGAGTCGTGCCTTATTGTTTAGCCTGAGCATCAGGTTACTCACTTAGAAAATAGTGTCCAAAGGACGACGCAATATTCTAGAGGGTTAAGCGCACACAGCCGGTAGCCACCGTAACCGTAAACGAATCTGTTATCAGAAACGTAAGCATAACCCAAAACTTAACGAAAACTATAACCGAAACTCAACCGAAGAGAAGCGGGGACCATAACCAGAACGAAAGCCAAAGTCGGAATAAACCGGAACTCCGTCCGGTTCCGCATCTGGAAACAAAAGCTTAGCTTAAACCAAATCTAGTTTCGAAACTATAACCAAACATCTAGACGTAAATCGGGGTAAAATAAGAACTGAAACCAGAAAAGAAGGAAGAGAATAAGAAATAAACGAAATCTGAAATGAAATCGAATTGGAGCCGAAACCACAATCGAAATCGAAATTCAAATTTATTTATTTATTATTTAAAGTCGACGACAAACTATGGTCGACTGCATAATATAAAAGATATATAAATATACAACTCAAAAGATCAAATTTAAGATATATCGAGCTTTCAACAATGTTATATTACAAACAAAGAAATATTAATGAACATTACTATTTAATTTCAGAATATAATAATAATAAGAAATATGAGCAGAAATAAGATCTTATGCCGAAATCTTATACTGGCGGAATGCATCAGATTCCGCTCAGCATGATTTCGGAATGCAGTGGATTCCAATCTCCCTGTTGGAATGCAACAAGATTCCAATCAGCATGTCATGGGAATCCGGCAGTGCTAAGAGTAGTGTAATGAGGATACGCCATCACAAGGCATAAAAAAGTAACATGACCTGTGTTGTTGGAATGCACCGGATTCCAATCAGCTCGACGTCTGACCCATAAGATTATACTGCCGGAATGCATTCGATTCCGGTCAGTAGCTCATGAAAAAGCATGTTTTTTACGTTGTTGGAATGCACCAGATTCCAATCAACACAGTACTGTCTTGTTCCTTCTTAATGATACATGTTGATAAATGTTCCTCCATCCTTAAGCGAGATAGTTCCTGTTTTTTATCGAAGGAATAAAATGCCGGCAAATTAAATAAATTAGCTTGTGTCTCTTAAATTAGATAGGCAAGTATTGCATTACGTATAGTGGCAAAAGTACATTCAAGACTGATGCAGCTATACAAGTCATTGTAGTGCGCGCACCAGATAAGAAGAGGATTATTTTTAGCAAAGTTTCGTCGACAAAGGGGTAAATAGAAAGGAACGTAGTGTCTGGATACTCTAGGGGGAACCGCAAAAAACAAGCGGCTGAGGAGGTCCGCGGAATCAATTTCTCCAATAATGAGCTTATGGATGAACAATACCCCCAGTAATATTCTCCGATTTTCCAGAGTGGGTAAGTTAATAAGAAGAAGTCTACTTCTGTATGGAGGAAGGTGGAGACTTGAGTCCCAATTAAGGCCGCGCAATGCAAATATCAAAAATTGCTTTTGAACTGACTCAAGACGCTTTATATGCTTTTGAGAAACAGGGGACCAAACGCATGAGCAATACTCGAGTATTGGACGAACCAGCGATGTGTAAAGAACCTTAGTGAGGTACGGATCATCGAACTCTTTAGCCCATCTTTTAACAAATCCAAGTAAACCCAACGCTTTGTTGGCTATAGATGAAATATGCATGTTAAAATTCAATTTCGGATCAAAAAGGACACCTAGATCATTTGCGATAGATATACGCTCCAAAGGCGTACCATCTATTACATAAGATTTCAATGCTGGCTTCACTAGGTGAAATGTCATATGCTTACATTTAGAGCAATTTAAAGCTAGTAAATTTGTTGTGCACCAACATTGGAACGAGTCCAAGTCGGCCTGAAGAAGATCCAAGGAACTCAAATCGGTAGGACAGTAAGTGTAGCAAAGTTTTACATCATCCGCATACATTATAGTATGGGAATATAATATTGTCTGTGGCAAGTCATTAATGAAAAGGGCAAAGAGCAAAGGGCCTAGATGACTTCCCTGGGGTACGCCGGAGGAAACTCCGAACGATTCCGACAGATTGCACTTGAACAGGACTTTTTGGGTCCGGTTAGAAAGATAGCTTTTCAGCCACATTAATAGGTGAAACGGAAAGCCCAGTAAATCAAGCTTATGAATAAGCAACTCGTGGTTGACGGTATCAAATGCTTTGCTGAAGTCCGTGTAGATGACATCCGTTTGCTTGTTCGCTAAAAATCCTTCCATAACTATAGAGGTGAATACAAGCAAATTTGTAGTGGTAGACCTTTGACGAATAAAACCGTGTTGACATGGAGATAAAAGACTAGAACACTGATATTGGAGTTGACTGGTAACAATCTGTTCAAAGAGTTTAGGAATGACTGAAAGTTTAGCAATACCCCTGTAGTTTTCAACTTTTGACCTACTACCTTTTTTATGCAGGGGTATAATAAAAGACTGTTTCCAAAGTGCCGGGAATGACGCAAATCCCAGAGATAGCTCAAATAATTTTAAAATAGGCTCATACATGTTTTCGGCGCAGTACCTAAGCACGCAACTAGGAACACCGTCCGGTCCCGGAGAAAAGGTGGGCTTCAAAGATTGAAGACTCTGAAGAACAATATTACCATCAATAGCAGGATTCCTAATGTAATTCGAGCTATCTAAGCGATAGGGATATTGACCAGAATGAAAACCACTGGATGAATACGTGGACTTAAAGAACTCAGAAAATAGTTCAGAAACGTCGTCATCAGTGCAAGCTTTTTTACCTCCAAAGGTTAATGAGGAAGGAAACCCAGAAGTTTTCCGCTTTGAATATAAATAAAAGTCAGATTTAAAATTTTAATAAAACAGGCTTCGCAATCGTTCCTTAAGTTTATGTTTTTTTCTTACAGAGGGGTAAACATCGAAAGCCTTTGAGTCATTGTGGCACTCTAACCTCCTATCGTCTAAGTACCATTGCCCTCCGGTACTACAGTCAACTATTTTGTAGCAAGGCAGGTACAGTGCTCAACCTGCTATACTTTCACAGTAGGACGGCATAGTGTAAATTGGGTTTGAAACTTGCATGCGTTCAAAAAAAAAAAAAACAAATACTTGGTGCGATTTACCTCCGAGAAGGATAGGCCAAGCTTCTCTTCCAATTTTAATCGTGGTCTTTATTAGTGTTTCCAACAATTGGGCGGGACTGAAACGGCATGTTTCATGTCGACTACGAACGGCAGCTACAAGGCAGATGAATTTTCACTGAGTAACTTTTCATGGTAGAAATACACTCGGAGAGTTTGTCAAACCCCTGCCAAGTGGCGACCCAGCTTATAAAAACTGTTGTTTTGTAAATGTTTGGTGGTGCTTTGCCAAAGACTTGTACCTTCGGGTTAGAAGGCGGAGCACACTACCACCACACCAAGCGGCCGTATCCGTATACACCGGTTTAATCCTCCTCCTCCTTGCTTACTACATCATGTATTATGTTGTACCAGTTGAAGGGGTCCTATCAACAATTCTGTAGAGGCACGACGTCTCTACTCCTATGTCATTGTTTCTACGGCCGAAGAGGCCTTTGTGATTTATTTTGTTCTTTCATTCTTGTGCGGATTGAAAGGCCTTATTCCAAATCCGCACCTAGGATAACTTTGTGTTGCATGGTCGCCGTTACTACAGCGTAACCTTTATTTTCCCGTGTTATAACTCTTTTGCAGTTGATCACACAGTTTAAGAGGCCTTGTCTCCAATCCGTATTAAGTTCAATTCCATCCACCTATGCAATTTGTTCCGCAAAACTGGTATGTTTAATGTTTGCTGCTGCATCGGAGCCTTTCTAGGCTTCGTAGCAATTTCATTGTTTCCGGTATTACATTACATTCCGCTGACCATTTTAAGTTGCTTTGTAGCATGGCCACTTAAAAATTGTGTAACTTAGAAATCTACATCGTCGTGCTGACTCGATAGTAATGTACTAATACATATATGGGATATATCGGTATGGCCAGAGTTCTTTTTGTTAAGGTATTCCTGTTGCCAGTTCTGCATGCTGATCTCCTGTGCCCGCCACATGGACGTCTTGATTGCTCAGCGCCGCTTCTTTTGCTAATATGTTCATAGGACACTTTCCTGCAATGACCAGTGCTGCATCATCAGATACAGTTTTAAAGGCGCTATAGACGCGTAGCGCGCCCATGCGGTAAGTTGAGTTTAGTCGCAGAAGTATGATTGGTAGTCTGTCATAATCACCAAGTATTTTATTATTTACTGTGTCCATGTTTGTATGTGGTAGGCATAGAGAATGTTGTTGTACCTCGTATGCTTATTTTTACAGCAAACTTAATGAGGTCTTACCACAAAACGTCTGTTATTCAACTTTTTCCTAAAAATTGAGCTTTCAATGAGAAACTGTTGATGGCAGAAATACCTTAGGAGGGCTTGCCAAACTGTTGCCGACAAGGGTCGACTCTGTTTAGAAAAACGCTTCTTAAGTATTTTGGATGTTACTTGTAATGTGTGTTTTAATTGGTACCTTCGATACGGTAGGCCACCATACCACGTCTAGGCAACAGCGGTCATCATCAATTTTGTACTTTGTTCCATTAGTAATCCCATCAGTTTTTGATAAGTATATAGTTCCTAATAGGCTTCACTGATCTAAACTGAGGATGCGTATAAAGCTAAATCATTAAAATTTTATACCGAAGTTTCGCTATACTTTAAAACATCTTCAGGGAATTCATTTAACTACCCGTTTATGTTCGAAACAAAGCTCGATTTACCTCAGCAAAACATTTCCAAAAAAATTTTTTTTTTCTTTAATAATTTGGGAAAAATTTATACAACGTGACATCAGGAGGGATAGGCAACATTGGTTAATTCTTTGTAGTTCTATAAATAGAACAAAAACAAAAATACCAGTTTCTATGAAACCGCCAACAAAAAGCGTAACTTTAACACATGATTACATACAAAGTATGTACTGTGCAAAGAGAATAAAATATGCGAGGAGGGCAATTGGAATAAAGTGTACAACAACTAAGGCATAACGTTGCTGAATGCCTTTGCAACACTTCAACCGTCGTAGGAGTGTGGGTTCAAATACAACTCTCGCGTGAAAATGCTTTGAAGAGATGGTATAATCGAAACAGCTGTCGCCTTGTCCATCCTGATGTCACGTTGTTTAAATTTTTCCCAAATTATTAAATAAATTATAAAATAAAAATTGCTTCAAACATATATTTTCATACATTTAAAGCAATAAGGGCAATCCCCGCTTAATTCATTAATTTTTTTTCAAATCTGCAACTGGGTATATAATAATCGCATTCATGCAAATTCATAATTTTCTTTTGTTATTATTGCTCGTTATTTAAATTTGCTTCTGCTACTTTATTTATATTTGTTTATTTCTATTTTGCCCAAAAAAATCGCCTTTTGTTTGTTATTACTTAAAACTGTC
Source organism: Eurosta solidaginis (assembly GCF_040869045.1). Lineage (NCBI taxonomy): Eukaryota > Metazoa > Arthropoda > Insecta > Diptera > Tephritidae > Eurosta > Eurosta solidaginis. The sequence goes on along the minus strand of NC_090321.1, from coordinate 204,637,457 downwards.
TCGACTTGTGTTTCTACACCGCCTTCATTTTTTTGGTATTATTTGCAAAGTAATTGAATTTTATTCTCGAAAACACAGCGCACAAGAAATTTTAGTGAATGGTGAGTGATGACTGCGCATAAATACCAAGCTCCTGGCTTATGGCCATTTGCTGCAGGCCAACCCTTGAATGCTTAGTTTTAGTGTCGCCTCAGAATTTGTGTTTTTGTTTTTTTGTAATTATTCGAAAAATCTTTAGTGAAGTAGATTTATGACTAAGATGCTTTTAATAAAACGCATATTTTTCCATCAATTTAATTTACATTTAATTCAATTAAAACGCAAAAGCATTCAGCCACTCAACGCAAGCTTTTGAAGAGTGCAAGATGGGTAGCGGGGCACTCTCAGCGCGGAACAAGTCACCATCAGCGCCTGGAGCAGTGAGTGAAAGGATATCGGATTTTTGTACATATTTGTGTTTGTGTTACACCCTCATTTGGCTCACACGAACAACGCGGTTTTCATTCTTTCGTCCTTGCATTCATTCATTACTAAAATCCTTAAATCTACAAATGCGGGCAGCTGCGTTGCACACAACAAACAGACCGGCAGACCGACAAAAACACAAATGACACACCACGACCGCCCCTTGGGAAATACGTTACATGTTTGTATATTTTCATATAGTTTTGTTATATTTTACTTTTGTTGTTTTTGTTGTAAATTCCGGCCTGTGTATCTGTTGGTGATGCAGGCGTATATATGTAAATATATTTATGTGTACGTTTGTATGTCTGTATATTTTTATATGTTTGTAGGTCATTTTTGATTGTTCTTGTAGGTGCATTGCGGTGACAAAAATCACTCGCACGTTGACACTATCTGTCGTTGACGTTGTCAGTGCTTTTGGTATTTTTGTTGCTAGCATTTGGATGTAATTAAAATGCCAAATCTACCCCTAATCCATGAGTACAAACAAACATAGCTACTCATAGAAACAAAGTCTCCCGAAATCACTTAGCATTGTGATGCCCTTGCAGTGCGTTGTTTTGGTTGTATTTGGGTTTGTGTCTTCTTCAACGACAAAAAATTCCCAACCAGCTTTGGCTGAGTTCAACGAAGAGTCTCAGTCGTTTCTTCCTTCAATTCATTTATTTATTAGCGATACAGATAGAGACGAAAGGTATGTTATGTTGCTGTGTTTAGGTGGGATCTTTCACAAATTTTCATTGATAACCTCTAACCAGAGGCCGATGAAACTTGCTGTTTCAACAGAGTCAGACCCAAGATATAAGGGTGTTAGTGGCGTTGCTTCTGCTTTGTAATTGAAATGATGGTTGGTGTTCTGTGGGGGCACGTTAGAAGCAGGACAAACATTGGGTATGTCTGGGTTGATTCTGGATAAGTAGAAGTTTTACCTTTTACAGTATCCAGATCTAAGTTGAGTGACGCGCGTCTCACTGCGGAATTTGCTTTCCTCTAGTTCAATTTATTTATCTTTGAGTACAGATTTCATTCCGCATTTGTTATAGTAATAGTGAATGCCGCTGAGGGCCTTTTCATGTTCATTTTTAAATTCGAATTTCTTCGTAATGCTGACGGAGATGACTTTTTAAATTCCTGGGAGGCGGGTCGTCTTTAATCAGATACTTATTGGGATGCCAAGGTTTCTGGGCCTTCAGCAGAAACTGTTTGTTCAGCATTTCATTTCTCTCCTTTATTTGGAGTATTCTCACCTCACTGTGCAGGTGGTGTTCTGGAAACGTAGAAAGACATTCTGCGGCAGTTCTGAATCTGCAGTTTCCTCCAGTGTATTTCTTTTACGCGACCAAATTGCGGACGCATAGCATACAAGTGGTCGACCAACTGGTTTATAATTGCCTATGAGCGTTTCTTTGTCTTTGCCTAAAGTGCTGCCGGCAAGAGTATTGAAAATCTTGTAACCGCTATGGACTTTAGGTACAATTGCGGCATTGCAGGCTCGCGAAAATTTAGGTTCTAATTGAACGTCAAACCCAGTCTTTTTGGTTGAAGGACAGTCGGTAGCGTAATGTCATCGACGATGGGTGTCCAATATAGTCGACATTTGCTTTGTTCGAGTTGTAAATAAGGGCGGCGGGGATTTGGTCGATGATTGTGCCAGATTTCACGTGGTAAAAAAATTGGAAAGACTAGGGAGAGAGTCGGTAATTTTTACCATAGCTCATCAATGGATGGACCGAGGCCTCTTTCCGATATCGTCCAGTCATCGACGTAGGACACAATTGTAACTCTTTCTAGTGAGGAAGACAGCTTCGATATGTAAACGTTATATAAAAGTGGGGATAAGACACCATCCTGTGGCGCCTTTGTCTTTTTCCTTCTGAGTTGTTATGTTATGACTGGGAGGAAGGGTGGACTCTGCCAATTCCTGCAGTAACGACGCGTGATTGATTGTGTCAAAAACGTTTGCTAAGTCTAGCGCTACGAGTACAAATCTATGATGAAGTTCTTGATTAGTCCGCAATTTATTTGAGTGTTGATGACGTTTAGCGCGGTGATGCTATGTAATTTTCGGAAGTCATGCTGATGATTGGCCAGCCACAGATTTGCGGCGAAATAAGGAAGCAGAACGACTTCAAGTATCTTGGCTACTGGCGATAGGAAAGATATCGATTGATATTAGTCTCCAAGTTTAACTGGTTTTATAGGGTTTAGTAGCGGTACCACCCTCGCCTTTTTCCATTTTTCAGAGATGACGAAAGTGGATAAAGATATGTTGAAGACGATTGCCAGAATATGTCAGGATGAGGAGGAAGGAAAGCCAATTCACCACTTTCTCTGCCAATGTCCAGGGCTGCGAGACTACTAAAATTTCTGGGCGCACGGTTTTTGTATTTGAGAGGTGCATCTTTCGCTTCTAATTTAGTTCATCAGAGATATCAAACGGTTCGTTTGAGGATTACTAGGAAGTTATCTAGTTTGAGGAATATCTCGCCACCCGGCACTCACTGAGGGCAATTTCAATGGGTAAAAATGTTCTCGAGTGGAAGGAAGGGAAGCTCCCAAGCACACCCTCTTAACCTCACATAGATTTGTGATTTGCCCTGTGATTCTCCCGCGAATTCTGACTGGTGACAAATTTATTCATACAAAAAGGAAGTTTCTTTTAAATCCCGTCCGGTCCTGATGATTTAAATGTACTGGAAGTTGGAAAGGCGCGATTAACTGTGGTGAGAAAACTTGATTTGGGGCTCTTTTACCCTTACCACTTAAGGGCGACAAACTACCCATTACTATGGGTGTGAATGTTGATAGCATACTATTCACTCCGGATAATGAGTTGGTTCCTCATAGTGTAGAATAGCGTCATCCATTACTGGATGAAAGGACTACCTAATTCTGCACCTGTGCTTCAATGGGGTCTGACTAGGGAACTGGGCGTGTGCAAATAGATCGAAATGAAAAAGTTAATGGGCTAGCTAAAAAGGGCGAATCCTTCGAAGCTTGTACCGTAGGCATCGCAATCAGATTGGGCGAGATTAGAACAAGGGGTGAGGTTCAGATGAAGCGTATTCTGACTGGACACTTCCTTCTGGCATCACACGCTTTGAATTTGGCCTCGTCAGTATAGCGGGTATAGGAAATGCGGTTTGCGAGCGGAAACAATTACGCACATACTGTTATCGTGACCAGTGCTCCCAAGGCTAAAACTTAGGAGTAGCACAAATATAGAAGCAACAAGTAGCATAGCTATTAGAAAGTCTCTAGTTACCAAGACACCAAGGCGCCAAAATTATTTTATAACATATGTACTGATTTGTGATAGGGATTTTTAATTTGGTCGTTGAACAAACTTCTGGTAACGCGATGCACTCATTCAATATATGTGAGGTCCTCACGGAACAATCAGTTCAACCTAACTTAACCCTGGCAAAAGGGCTTATTATCATCTCACAATGTTCTATGCAGTTAGCGGTCTTAGATCTTCAAGTTCTTTTCCGTAAAATAATAAAGTAGATCCTAATCGCCCGTAATTCATGCTCTATTAAGCATCATTTTGGCTTGGCATCTTTGCCGTCAAGCCTTTTCATTATTAATAAAAAAATATCCATTATTTTTTGTCAAACGATTTCTAAAACCATACCACTGTGCGTGCATGCGGTTTTCCCCGATTAAGCTGACTGTTGACGCTGCTGCTGCTGGCGTCATTGTTAGTCATTCTGTTCTTTATTGTACTTATTTGCTCACCCACACTTTCGCCATCACTGTTGGATTAACGTTTATTTCTCTGCTCTGCTTGTTGTTGTACATCTGACTATTGCTCAAGAGGTCCTTCTTTTTCTTGTTGCTTTGTTGCTGTCATTTCTTATTGCTCACACTGCAGCTGTTGTTTTTGTTGTTGTTACCCCAACGCAGGCAATTTAACTTTCAGCGGCTTTGGTGCGGTTACTGTGTCAAGGATACGCTTGTAAACAAAAGCAACAGTGCAAACCGTGACAACAACAACTACAAGAACACAAAACAAGAATATTAAAACAAGAAAGGCTGCTTAGGAGCGATCAGCAGCTGCAATGCACTTTTACTTTACTTGCTGTTGATACGTTTACGAGGAAGTTCAAAAACTCATTGCAACAGCGACAAAAACAACAGCAATACTAGTAAAACATAGGCATAACAACAAAGCAGCTACTACATACAACGTTATCATTTATGTGAACCATTTTCGCTTCATCTTCTTCCTTGCAATGTGGCATTGCATTATGTTTTAAAATTTATTATGCTGTTGTTGTTGTAGTTATTTTCTACACTATATAAAAATAAAAATCAGGAAGTAATTTTTCACACAATTTCAAAAAGTTCTCAACTCATTTATGACGCTGCACCCCAAATCGCTTACTTAGGGCAACAGCAACCTATTTTGAAATCGTGGGAGTTGGTTGTGCGCTGCGTTCTTGTTGTTGTTTGTTGCATGCATAGCACATTATTTGTTTAGTATTTTTTAAGATTGGAGCATAAAGTAAATTTATTCTATTTAAAGTGCCACAAAATTTCACTAAAGCGACACGTCGAAACTAATAAAATCATTTAGTTTACCCTCTACACTCAAACGCCTCGGAGCCTTTAAACTCAGCACGGCTTGCTGCATGACTCTTCGGTGGTGACAGTAGAAAGATTATGAAGATTTTTAATTAGTATTTTTCTCACACAAACAAGACAAAAGGAAATATACATAAATTTTAATCAAAATGCAGAAGTTCTTGGTAAATGTAAAACAGAAAACTTCAACAGACAAAAATATTGTGGCTTTTAATTTACGATGCTCGGGGAGCTCGCATACTCCTTGTGAACGATGGGCGTTTGAACTTTAATTTGTTGCAAAGAGATAGAGAATTATGCATAAAGTGTTCTTTGAAAACATCATTCCCAGAAAGAGGCTTTGGTGGATAGAAAGAAATACAATTTTTGCATACCTCATTCTGCGATGGGCTTGGAACCATTTTATAAAATTTATGAACTTCAATAAATCGCCGAAGATTGCGGTAAACTTGCATTCCGGCCAATAGGAAGGCTAAGGCATAATCCTAACATTCCTTCTGCGAGGCCTTTGAAAAGATTGCAGCAGATGACGTTGCGGTTGTTATAAGCGGAAAGTGCTTTCCAATAATTAGCTCTTTTATGGGAGGGCTGCTTCGGGATATACATACTGAGCATCTTACCTCGGATATACCACCATCACGGATAAGATGGACTTGGTATAACTTACTGGAAAGTATAAGGTCCGGAATTGATCTAGACCTAAGCTAAGAACTGCGACCCTGTAGAAGAAACCTTGTACCAAATATCTGGCAATCCTTCTAGACTGTAAGTTGTGATGGTAGCTTAACGTGGAGAAGAGAGTGAAGAAGACCTCGAAGGCACTTTATGCATGTAAATAAAACTGGCGTGTACGTGGGGTTTATTGCACTCTCTCTCTCTCTCATTGGGTATTTACAGCGATTGTGAACCCTATCCTCTACTATGGAGTTTTTGTTTGGTGAGCAGCCACACAAAAAAGAACTTACCTCAAAAGTTAAAGACGGAATATAGGATATCAACGCTTAGCATAACGGGAGCCCTTAAAAAAGTCCCGATGGCTGCACTGACTGCACATTCCACCTGTTAACCAGGTCGTAAAGAACATAGCGTTGATAACTGCAAAGAGATACTCAATGCCTCAGTGCAGCTTGAGCGCAGACCATACGGCCATAGTAGTATAGCGCTATCAAGTATTGGATGGATATACCACCTGGTTCCCTACCTGCATTTCGATGGATCTCTTAGAGTAAAAAGAAAGGTGGAAATTTGGCGCAAGGGCGCTTAAGTCAAAGACGAGGCAATCCGATCGTTCCAAAGTAATGTAAGTAGTAATTCCTACAAGTCTTACAAGCTGCCGAATCACTGTAGTGTTTTTCAGTCGCAAGTAGTAGCCGTGACCTAAGCAGTAGAAATATTGGAGGGAAATAACTGAAGCTGTGTCAATTTGCGAAGTGAGTCAAGCAGCGATTAAGGCTAAAATATCTAAAAGTGTGTTAGAGTGTAAGAAATCTCTGGAAATAATCCGGTTAGGGAGAAATATATGTACATCTATATTTGGTTCCTGGGCATATGGGCGCGTCGCTCGAAGGGCATATCTTAGACGTTTCAACCAGATTGGACAAAATTTAAAAGAAGATGGGAACTGCACGTGATTGGCCTAGCAGGAAAGGAGTTGAACCAAGCGCAGGGCTGCAAAGTGTCGAAAATTATGTGCAGGTCTTATAATTTTGGGTTAACATAGTTACTATTATCATTGAAAAGTGGATACCTCTTCTGCTTATAGCGATAACGAGACTTACCGAAGGTTTTGGGGATTTTTATCGATATTAATGCTTTTTTGCACCATTGAAGTACGAGCTCGATCAGCTCGGGAACGATTTAGCGTGACCACGTTGAGTCACATAGGTCATGAAATCTTCCTCCGTGTGGATCTTGGGGTTAACAGAGCCCCGCCTGCTATATAAACAGGATTTGTAACGTGTTGGTTAATTTTTACTCTTCGGTCGGGGAAGCTATCATTTCGTTGGCAACCTATTCAAATGGCTACGCTCTACAACACCTTAAACACCATATGATCACACCGTTCTCGATTACTTATTAATTCGCACGGTTTGCAGGATCGCCTTGCTTAAACAAATTTTAAGTAGAAGAAAGTGCAAGCTCTTTGCTAACTCCTGCATAATTGGGTCATCTCATTTCGCCATAGTTAGGGTAGGTAGTCTTACTTCATCGTAGGTGCGAAGGTACATTCCGTAGTCAGAGATTCGGGCTCACTATTCAAAAATGCTCAATAATCTTCTCCAAAATCTTAACTAGCCAATGCCTGTATTGCAGTCCTAGTATTATAATGATACTCTAAAACTATCATCCCAAGCACAAGATCAGACAATATATAATACAATAATTTGATCAGATAGTACCGCCCATCAACATCAAATATATAAAGCACATTATTTTGTGAACTTTCGTCCGATTTTACAAAAGGATAAAATGGCTGGCAGCAACAGTGGAGCAGCAGCATCGCAGAAAAGTAGACAAGGGAGCCAATTCCTGAGCTTAACTCATGGTTTTAAGCGGCCACGCGGAAGAGTCCACTTTTATTTGATCCAATTTCCAGCCGGACAGGATAGCTTCTGTTAATATCTCCACAGAAAGGGGGTAAAACCTGACTGTTCCGTGGAAAATAAGACTCTGCCCAACAGCGAGGTAGTGCAGAAGAGATACTTGGTGACATATTCTCGCACAATGTCTTCAATAATGTGACCTATCAGAGCGTAAGATGGAATACGGTTAACAAATATGTGAGGCACATATTTCTGATGAAACGAGATGGTGGTTGCCTGGCAGGTTAGCATGAAAGGCAAGGAGCTCACATAGCACGCACCCATACCTGAAGTAATGCTGAATGTGGCCCAGGAGCGGGCAGTTCCGCAGGACGTGTGAAATTAGGTTGCAGTGGGTAGGTCTGCAAGAAAGAAGGTATTCCTACACTCGGGTAGTCGCACAGTCAGGTCTAACATATTCCGATGAGTGATGAAGCATTATCTCTCTTCACGAAATTACGAAAAAAAATACAGCCACACTTTTCTTTACAAAGAATTTTTTTCACCCACCCTAATGTACTTTAAGTTATGCATGTTTCCTTGGAAAAAGTTAAGTCATTATTTCTCAAAGCCTTGACGAAGTATCTTCCTTGATTTTGTTTTGTTTCATACCTTTTCTGTACGTATAAAATTATGAGAGCAAACATATTTATAAAAGCAAAAAAAAAGTTGAAACACTTCACGTTTAGTTCGGTGTACGAGTACGCTCGACCATCCATCCAGTTGGCGCATTAATTTTCCCGTTGACCCCAACACGCTTCTCAAAAGTCTTAATTGGCGTTCAACGCTTGTCGTCGCTTTCCACTTGACTCTTTGTATGCCCAACAACAACTCTTGAACTGTTGGAATTTGCAGTGTTTAATGTTTCTTCTTTTCACTTTTCTGAATGTAACTACATAAGTTCTTAAGGAAAGTGTAGGTATATATGTATGTGTAAAACTACACTATGTATGTATTTATGTATATGTATGTATGTAGGCGCGTTGAATGTACTTTCCAGCGAAATTTTCTTTTTCCGTTGCCTTGCCATCTTTTGACGTTTGGTGGAAATTTACAGTTTCTACTTAAGTAGCTAACAGTACATGCCTTGTCTAATTATGTATACAAATGTACACACATACATATATGCATACACATGCATACATATTTAAACACTACGCTAGTGCAGAATGCCCTAAGTGTAATGGCCATAAATCAAATCTTTGTTATTTCGCTTACAAAAATATTTAATGTGCTATGAAATTTGGGGGCGTTTAATATTGCTTGTAATTTTCATGAATGACATGGTCTGATGTCAATAACCAGTAAAGTTTTGTTGGCTAAAGTAAAAGTTAAAGCGGGTGCGACTAATTTATAATAAATGCATTTAAGAATTCCCTTAGAGATCCAAATAAAAATTAGAGAAAGTAAAACATTTTCCCACATACTGTCCTTTATTGCACATATGTACATATTTCCTCTCTCCATGAAAAGGACCACAGATCGGTGTCTTCGTAAACATCGTAATTATAGTTCAAGAGTGAAAGGAGAGTCGGGACATCAACAAAGAGAAGGAGAGGAAAAGTGAAAGGGAGAGGGAGATGCGGAGGGATATGAATACGGAGAGGTGGAGTTATTGGGAGTGGATGAAGGTAGAGGATAGAGGGAAGAGAGTGGATATGTAGAGAAAGAAGAAGAAATATAGGGTTAAATGGGAGAAAAAAATAGTATTCATAGTTAAGAAGTGAAAGGTAGATAAAGAATGATAGATGAACCGACAGCAGAGAGACGATAAGAAAAATTTAAACGAAGACGTTAAACGAGAGGGATAGGAATAAGGAGAAATGAAGTTAGGGAGATAGGGTGATGGGAAGGGATTGAAGAGGGAGAGGCATAGTAAGAGGAGTGGAAAAGGGAGCGAGGCAGAGAGAGTGAGAATGGGAGATACTTTGAAATGGGCAGGATAGCAACAGGGACACGGAAAGCCAAAGACAGAAAGAGAAAGTGAACAGATGGAGCGTAAGATTGAGACCGATAAGAGAGGGAAGAAGGAAAAAGAAAGATAGATAGATAAGCTAAGATAAAGGTGTGAAGATAAAGTTATGGAAAGAAGGTTACACGTGCTAATAGCAAATATTTTTCGCGGTGATGCAAGAAGAAGAAGGAAAAGAGGAAGAGGGGGCTAGAACATTAGAAGTGATATGCCTGCTTTATGGTGGCAGATATCTAGTTCAGTAGCAGCTCTGGATACTTTGACGGTTTGAACGGACAAACCGTTGTGTTACCACATAACAACACAGTGAAAGTTACTCCATTTAAATTAGCGAATCGCTGCGTGGACCCGACAAAGCTATGAATAAGGTACACATCGTTCTTGAAAATTTTCTCCGGGGAATTTAACACATCCCGGTCGTGGTATTTACAACTAATCCTCGCAAAAGCTGCACAGCTGAGCATAAAGTGACTGGCTGACTCCATCTCGTCATCCTCCACACAACTGGGGCTATCAAGTATACTAAGGCACACCACATACACACACTAACAACTTCGACGAGCGCATGAAGTGAACAACGGACAAACACTACCTCAACATACGCCAAGAGATGATGCCAGCCTATCGTTTGATAAGCTGACTCTTTTCCTGCCTGTTGAGAATCAGATAGTAAGTGGCGAGCGAATTCCCGAAGCCTCCACTGACAAACACGTTAAATTGACCTGTACCTGCCTGGCCCAATGGATCAACCTGACAGTTGCCAGATATATGCTTATGCACCCAAATAATTTTTATCAAAGAGACTTTACGCTTTGGTTATGACCTGACTATCTATGCAAATGTTAAATTCTATTAAAGTTGCAGCGGCGAACACCATCCCACCTATCACATCCTTTATAGCGGCCAGCTCCGCCTGGAAGACGTTGCTGTGATCGGGCAGCCTAAATTGTTTGATTTTTATTGATCTCTTGGTAGAATAATCCAACCACGTCCGTATCGGCCAACTTGCATTCATCGGTATTGCTGGCATGGTATGGCCACTTGGCTCATTATGTCAACCACAGCATTGCATTTATTGACAGTGTAGGACTTGTGCGAAGGGCTCTGTTTATTGCAACCATTGTCAATGGCTGCATTGCTTCCAAAGATTTGACAGTAGAAGAAGTGTCAATGCTTGAGCAACACACACATGCACCACCCTTGGAGAGAGCGCGAGCGTTGGTCAATTCCCCTCGACAGCAGGACAAGGCTATCGAAGCCTTAGTAGCCCTGTCCATTGAGTAGGGCTTCATCCACAGCCTGCTGTAAAGAATAATTCCAGATCCTTAACAATATCAGAGAGCAACAGTGGTACTCCTGCAATAGAGGTTTGTGTACACTTAGCAATCTTATACCTCCGTGTTAACAAAACTACCTCCATATTGCTAGGGTTGACAGCAAATCTTTAAGTTTCGGGCCATCTGGTGACAACATCCAGGTAAACCTGTAAAACGTCTCTCAGTATATTCAACATCTTATCCTTGACAAGAATTTCCAGGTTATCGGCATCAGCTACAACTTGGCAGTCCTTCCCGAATATCCTGAAGCAGGCCGTTCATTGGCACGACCCAAGGAAGGAACGCCTCCCCCCTCCAGCATGCCCGTTCTCACCTTTGAAAAAATAGATAATTTGAACAAAAAATTTTCACAATTTCGTTCGTCCACCCTAACAGCTACGTTCATATTAACAAATATATATTCGTCACATATTTCACAGACAGAAATTTAAAATAAGAATAGTCATTAAATAGTGAGAACGAATGGCACCAGCTTTCGGCAAATTTTTCGCAGAACAAAAAGGTCAACTTTGTCTTTTTAATTGGAATTCACTAGCGCACCGGTGAGCTATGACACTCGTTAGTTAAACCCAGTAACCTCAAGACATCAACTATGTTGCAACCTTTCAATCTGTGTGTGGCATTCAACACATCAACGGTAAAGATTTATTTTTCTTCTTCGTTATACATACGAGATTATTCATTTACTACCTGAGCCACAGATTTAGCGAGCTACTTCCGCGCGTATGATGATCCACTACTTTAACTTCTGACTAGGACACTTAGGCACACATCATACTATATATGAGTAGATGTACACATCGAAGAGCCAAATGTGTGTGTGGTCCTGTTTCAGTGACGTGACTATTGTATTAATTAAAATATACAAATGAAAGTGAGAAATGAAGAGGATGAATGTTATGAAAAAGAGGCACTTAGGATTAGAATTCTTTGGACCTAAAATGAGTTCCCGTTTCGAAGTTATCAAGTCAGATAGAGGCATAGACAGGAATTTGTGATGGGGCTCTTGACCTCCACATGTCTCAGTCATCACCATTGTTAAATTCCTTTTAATTCAGTTATCCCTTCTCCGCTTTAACTGACGACAATTGGAAGCGTCGACGTAGATCAAGGTTTCCTCCACCTGTTTCTCCCAACTCTAAGGGTGTCTTCCTTTTGATTAGCTGCCAGGTTCTGATTTCGAAAGATATACTTTCTCAACCGGATCCGCATAACATGACTAAACCAGCGAAGCATTTGGATGCTTATTCGATTAAGATTTGGGCTTTCCTCCGCCCCATAGGATGTCGGCGGAAATAGTGTGTGCAAGCACTACTGTGCTTGTTATTTTTGAAGCGATAAGAAGAAACGCCAAAGTTTTGGGGAGTTTTGTTGATGTTGATGGTCCTTTGCCGATATTGAGCCAGTTCATTCGCGGGAACTACTTAATATGACCAAGTTGCAGCTTCTAGGTCATCCGACCCTCTCCTGCAATGAGGAACTTGAGGTCGCTATATCCTCGCCTGCTAAATAAAAAGGATTCGCCACCAAAGGGGGGGGGGGGGTGTTGATTTCGCTGGTAATCCCTTAAAATGATTTTGCTACTACACCATTTCTTGCATCCCACCAAGGCTCACCTAATGCAAATGTTATTTGGAGCATGTATTCAAAGCCTGACTCAACGCATTGTGTCTGACTTGAAAAGCGAAGGAATCGTAGTGATGAAGCTGCAACTGGAGAGCCAAAAAAAAGAAAACAGATAGAATCGGGAAGGCTACAAAACAGAGTGGGGAAAAAGAATAGGTAGCGATTGGCTGAAGGCTACAAATTTGCTTTTAAGAGGAAAAGGGTAGTGGTCAAACTACTCAAACCTAGCACCATGAGACAGACCAGGCGTTTGTCATAAATGGTGCAGCGCAGAAACAAAATGGACCTACAAATATAGGAGCACAACGGCATTCTTTGAAATATGAACGGTAAAAAGAAGAGGAAGAAAGTCATAGCATACCAATGGAGAGGAGGGCAGCTGAGCGTGTGATAAGCCAAAATTCTACTCGTTATGATACTAGCTACCAAAGTATGGATGACGTCGGAGGTTGTGAAGTGCATGTTTTAGGGTCAAAAAGCGAATATATCTACAAAGGATCAGAAGGTAATGTGGGCATCTCGACCCAAATAAACAAGAAAGCGGAGAATGTAGATTTTGGGAAAATATATTCGCGTATGGGCAGTATTTTACAACGGAGCCTCAGGCAGGAAAGTCCTGAGGATAATACTAAAGTATTAGGGAAAAGAAAAACTAGAACCTGTTTTTTAATAAAATTTTTCTGTTTGGCCGTCAAAGCGAACTTCAAGACAAAATAAGTCTTCAATCGTAAGACTTCCTTCGATATTTATAAATTCCAACCACACTTTAACTTAAGTCTAGCTACGACCCTGCATTCAGAGCTACCTACCGCAAACACGCCTTTTCTTCTTCTTCTATTGGTCATCAAATCGAGCGGCAAACCAACAGCTGGCGGCGTTGAAATGATTTATGTTTACGACTTTGGCAAACTAAACTCAACTTCTTAGCGCATCCAAAAGACAAACAAAATTTCATTGCTTTTCTGAAAAAAAAAAAAAACCAGAGACACACACTGAGCCATTGAAACACCGTCCGGTCTCTTGCACGTATTTTATAAAACTTTCAGTTTTATTTTTCATTTTCTAATTCCTTTTTTTGATGTTATTGTTTTACGATATGCAGCAACAAAGCTTTGTGGTATAAATATTTATGTATTTCCTTGCTACTATGACTGTCAACACTTTGGCTTCGTTATCCGCTTGGTTGGATGCACAGTTAGTTGACTCGTTTAGTTGGTCGGTTAGTTGGTTAGGTGTATTCGGTTAATTTGGTTTATTTGACAATGAATTTCGTTACCATCTTGCATTTCCTGCTGCTGCTGCAATTCAAACGGCAACTTAGAGATGTGCACACACAAAACCCAAGGAGAGGGACTAATGAAGTAGCGGTAGGTAGGCTATAACTTTAAACTTATTTTATTAGTTCGTTTATTACTTACAGTTTGATGGTAGGGATTTTAACTGTATCGAACTAGTAGCCTCCATTTTGTAGTAATTGAAGGCAATTTGATACATTAAGACAGTCAAGCTCATACCTCACCTTGCCTCATTGAGTTAGGAACTTTTTCCTATGTGAGAGCTTATCCGAACTCCAATGCGCATTTATGTAATTCTGACTCACTAGACGGCGCACAGTGGCGCCTCTGCCGTTAAAACATGGCAAAAATCAAAAAAATCATGAAAGCGTTCGCTTACATGTTTCTAATAGAGAATTTTCAAGGGATCAAGAATATAGAACTTTTTTTTTACAGAAAATTATAGTTTACCAGGTAGAGCCGCTCAAAGTTGACCAATTTTCAACATTGGGAACAATTTTAAATTTTTCTTCTTTTTCTTTGTATTTAAAATGGTTTTTGAGTAAATAAGGCTGCCGGTTGTCGGTTTCTTGTATAGCAATTAAAGATAATTTAATTTAGGATTGGAACAAAAAAAAATTGTTTTTTTTTTTTTTTTTTGATAAAAGTTGGCGGGTATACCTGTTTTTCGAAATGCCTGTTTTTAGGCCCTTTTTAAAATTCTGATGGAAAAAAAAATGTTAAAATATGTGCTCCGTCAAATAAACAGTATTGAATTATTCAGTTACCTAAATTCATAAAGTCTACCTGCGTCCAGCTGCAACTTCACTTTTTACATCAAATAAAGTTAAACAACCTTGGGCCTAAATACGCGCCTGAGCAGGTATGTACGGCCGTAAGGTCGTTTTTGTTATTGGAACTTGTTAACAACATAAATTGTTTTAGTTACGAATTGTATACCTGAAATTAATTTTAATAATTTTAGTAGGTATATAAAGCTATCCATCATACAATGCACATTATCATTCGTCTTTTGGAGATTAAGGAACTAAGTATTCTGTTTACTTAAATAAAGTGAATTGTATTTTTATACTCAGTTGAACAGAGCTCACAGAGTATATTAACTTTGATTGGATAACGGTTGGTTGTACAGGTATAAAGGAATCGAGATAGATATAGACTTCCATATATCAAAATCATCAGTATCGAAAAAAAAATCGATTGAGCCATGTCCGTCCGTCCGTCCGTACGTCTGTCCGTTAACACGATAACTTGAGTAAATTTTGAGGTATCTTGATGAAATTTGGTAGGTAGGTTCCTGGGCGCTCATCTCAGATCGCTATTTAAAATGAACGATATCGGACAATAACCACGCCCACTTTTTCGATATCGAAAATTTCGAAAAATTGAAAAAGTGCGATAATTCATTACCATATACGGATTAAGCGATGAAATTTGGTAGGTGAGTTGAACTTATGACGCAGAACTGAAAACTAAGAAAATTTTGGACAATGGGCGTGGCACCGCCCACTTTTAAAAGAAGGTAATTTTGAAGTTTTGCAAGCTGTAATTTGGCAGTCGTTGAAGATATAATGATTAAATTTGGCAGGAACGTTACTTGTATTACTGTGTGTCCGCTTAATAAAAATTAGCAAAATCGGAGAACGACCACGCCCACTTTTGAAAAAAAAAAGATTTTTTAATTCAAATTTTAAAATAAAGTTAATATCTTTACAGTATATAAGTAAATTATGTCAACATTCAACTCCAGTAACAAAATACAAAAATAAAAGAAAATTTCAAAATGGGCGCGGGTCCGCCCTTTTTCATTTAATTTGTCTAGGATACTTTTAATGCCATAAGTCGAACAAACATTTACCAATCCTTGTGAAATTTGGTTAGAGCATAGCTTCTATGGCGATAACTCTTTTCTGCTAAAATGGGCGAAATCGGTTGAAGCCACGCCCAGTTTTTATACACAGTCGACCGTCTGTCCTCCCGCTCGGCCGCTAACACGATAACTTGAGCAAAAATCGATATATCTTTACTAAACTCAGTTCACATACTTATCTGAACTAACTTTGTATTGATGTAAAAAATTGCCGGAATCCGACTAAGACCACGCCCACTTTTTCGATATCGAAAATTACGAAAAATGAAAAAATTGCCATAATTATATACCAAATACAAAAAAGGGATGAAACATGGTAATTGTATTGGTCTATTGACGCAAAATATAACTTTAGAAAAAAACTTGGTAAAATGGGTGTGACACCTTCCATATTAAGTAGAAGAAAATGAAAAGGTTTTGCAGGGCGAAATCAAAAGCCCTTGGAATCTTGGAAGGAATACTGTTCGTGGTATTATATATATAGATAAATTAGCGGTACCCGACATATGATGTTCTGGATCACCCTGGTCCCCATTTTGGTCGATATCCCGAAAAGGCGTCCACATATAGAACTAAGGCCCACTCCATTTTAAAACATTTCATTTGATACCCATATCGTACAAAAAAATTCTAGAGTCACCCCTGGCCCATCTTTATGGCGATATCTCGAAAAGGCATCCACCTATAAAACTAAGGCCCACTCCCTTTTAAAGTACTCATTAACATCTTTCATTTGATCCCCATATCGTACAAACAAATTCTAGAGTCACCCCTGGTTCACCTTTATGGCGATATCTCGAAAAGGCGTCCACCTATAGAACTAAGACCCACGCCCTTTTAAAATACTCATTAACACCTTTCATTGGATACCCATATTGTACAAACGCATTCTAGAGTTACCCCTGGTCCACGTTTATGACGATATCCCGAAAAGGCGTCCACCCATAAAACTATGGCCCACTCCTTTTTAAAATACACATTAACACTTTTATTTTGATACCCATATCGTACAAACAAATTCTAGAGTCACCCCTGGTCCACCTTTATGGCGATATCTCGAAAAGGCGTCCACCTATAGAACTAAGGCCCACGCCCTTTTAAAATGCTCATTAACACCTTTCATTTGATACCCATATCGTACAAACAAATTCTAGAGTCACCCCTGGTCCACCTTTATGGAGATATCTCGAAAAGGCGTCCACCTATAGAACTAAGGCCCACGCCCTTTTAAAATACTCATTAACACCTTTAATTTGATACCCATATCGTACAAACACATTCTAGAGTCACCCCTGGTCCACGTTTATGGCGATATCTCGAAAAGGCGTCCACATATAGAACTAAGGCCCACGCCCTTTTAAAATACTCATTAACACCTTTCATTTGATACCCATATCGAACAAACAAATTCTAGAGTCACCCCTGGTCCACCTTTATGGAGATATCTCGAAAAGGCGTCCACCTATAGAACTAAGGCCCACGCCCTTTTAAAATACTCATTAACACCTTTAATTTGATACCCATATCGTACAAACACATTCTAGAGTCACCCCTGGTCCACGTTTATGGCGATATCTCGAAAAGGCGTCCACCTATAGAACTAAGGCCCACGCCCTTTTAAAATACTCATTAACACCTTTCATTTGATACCCATATCGTACAAACACATTCTAGAGTCACCCCTGGTCCACCTTTATGGCGATATCTCGAAAAGGCGTCCACCTATAGAACTAAGGCCCACGCCCTTTTAAAATACTCATTAACACCTTTCATTTGATACCCATATCGTACAAACAAATTCTAGAGTCACCCCTGGTCCACCTTTTTGGATATATCTCGAAAAGGCGTCCACCTATAGAACTAAGGCCCACGCCCTTTTAAAATACTCATTAACACCTTTAATTTGACACCCATATCGTACAAACACATTCTAGAGTCACCCCTGGTCCACCTTTATGGAGATATCTCGAAAAGGCGTCCCCTTTAGAACTAAGGCCCACTTCTTTTTAAAATACTCATGAACACCTTTCATTTGATACCCATATCGTACAAACAAATTCTACAGTCACCCCTGGTCCACCTTTTTGGAGATATCTCGAAAAGGCGTCCACCTATAGAACTAAGGCCCACGCCCTTTTAAAATACTCATTAACACCTTTCATTTGATACCCATATCGTACAAACACATTCTAGAGTCACCCCTGGTCCACCTTTATGGAGACATCTCGAAAAGGCGTCCATCTATAGAACTTAGGCCCACGCCCTTTTAAAATAATCATTAATACCTTTCATTTGATACCCATATCGTACAAAATAAATTCTAGAGTCACCCCTGGTCCACCTTTATGGCGATATCTCGAAAAGGCGTCCACCTATAGAACTAAGGCCCACGCCCTTTTAAAATACTCATTAACACCTTTCATTTGATACCCATATCGAACAAACAAATTCTAGAGTCACCCCTGGTCCACCTTTATGGAGATATCTCGAAAAGGCGTCCACCTATAGAACTAAGGCCCACGCCCTTTTAAAATACTCATTAACACCTTTAATTTGATACCCATATCGTACAAACACATTCTAGAGTCACCCCTGGTCCACGTTTATGGCGATATCTCGAAAAGGCGTCCACCTATAGAACTAAGGCCCACGCCCTTTTAAAATACTCATTAACACCTTTCATTTGATACCCATATCGTACAAACACATTCTAGAGTCACCCCTGGTCCACCTTTATGGCGATATCTCGAAAAGGCGTCCACCTATAGAACTAAGGCCCACGCCCTTTTAAAATACTCATTAACACCTTTCATTTGATACCCATATCGTACAAACAAATTCTAGAGTCACCCCTGGTCCACCTTTTTGGAGATATCTCGAAAAGGCGTCCACCTATAGAACTAAGGCCCACGCCCTTTTAAAATACTCATTAACACCTTTAATTTGACACCCATATCGTACAAACACATTCTAGAGTCAGGCCTGGTCCACCTTTATGGCGATATCCCTAAATGGCATCCATCTATAGAACTATGGCCCACTTCCTCTTAAAATACTCTTTAATACCTTCCATTTGATATACATGTCATACAAACACATTCCAGGGTTACCCTAGGTTCTTTTTACAACGTGGTGATTTTCCCTTACTTTGTCTCCACAGCTCTCAACTGAGTATGTAATGCTCGGTTACACCCGAACTTAGCCTTCCTTACTTGTTAAATATAGTTCACAGTTTAATATTTAGTCAGATACACTCGAAGCCATATCTAATATGTATGTAGAAAACTCGAAACTATTTGCGGTGTTTAAATCTACAAAGTCAAGACGGAACTTCGTTGAGGCTATTATGAGAGAATTAGCGAGTGAAACAAGCATTAAAGAAAAGGAAGGCCTGGAAGAAAAAATTGGTTTACAATACATTATGATAGAAAGAAAATGGAAGGACGTCTATCGTAACAATTCAAAATTTCTAAGTAAGCATGAAAAATGGCTAGCTGACAAAACTTTTTTGGACGAAGAAACGCCTAGCACGTCAACCAATCCAGGTGGAGGGAGACCAACAAAACCCATAGAAGAGTGTTCTACCTACGTAAAGAAAAGGAAGCTGTGTGATACCACAAAAGCTATGGCGACGACTCACATTTCAGAAGCACTGGCTATTAAATATAAAAAAGACGAAGAAAACGTGAAGTATCATATAACAGAAGCAGTTGCGGTAGCAAGTCCTGTGCGACTGATGAGTATCAAAAACAGCATTCCCACACCACCAAATGAGCTACCTAGGAAATAATCTCCCGAAGAAGCCTTGGCGCTGTTTATAGATCTCGATTTAACGAAGAAAAATATATTATATTGCGTAAGTCATTATTGCAACGAATGCCGACATTTTACCTGGATACAAAAAAATTACTCAAGCCAAAAAAGAAGCAGTTCTCTAAGTCCCAAAATAACCGAAGTATCAGCTGAAATTGAGCTACAAAACCTATTGGATCATATGTCTACACGACTCCTTCAAAGTTCTACTGAAAAATCACTGCCAAAGGAGCTAGCATTGATAACTAAGTGCGGCTGTACTGGTTCATCAGAACAAAGCGCATATAAACAAAGAATAAAGGTAGAGGATGAAATAATTACAAATATGGAGAATATGCATCTAAAACTACAGAGTTGCTGCATCAAAAGTATCCTTGGAAGAAACTTACACCAACGGTACATAAAATTTTAGCACATGGAAAAGACTTAATAGATTACCAGTGCTTACCATTAGGAGAATTGTCTGAAGAAGCTCAAGAATCTAAGAACAAGGACTACAAAAGATATAGATGTATGAACACCTGCAAAGTAACACGAGTTAGACAAATCGAAGACCTTTTTAATGTGTTAGCTATCTCTTCTGATCCAGTCATATTATCTATGAGGTATGTAAGAACACAAAAAATCTTACAGATGCGTATAGCTGAGGAATGGTTGCTTTGTTAGATATATGTTCCAGTGACGATGACTATGTTAAGATAAAATAAGTTTCTCACTTCTTATCACAACAATGAAAAAGAGATCTACTAATCAATTTTGTTACTTTATTGAAAAATAAGATATCTATGTATAAGTTAATTTTTTATTTCACATAAAAGAATTAATTAATTTAGTAATTTATAAATATATACTTTTCATTATTGCATTTCTGTAAAGTTTATTTATTTATTTTAAAGCTTAGGCATTTCGCCTTCAAACGAATATTAAATTTTTATAGAAATCAATACGTCTATCGAGTTTGGTACAAATTGGTAAAGCGGTTACCAAGAAAAAAAACCTTTTAGCATAAATTGGCAGTGCCACTCCCCTTTTCCAAAATTCGTTGGCTGTTTAATCTTTAGCTCAAATAAAATTCCATTGAACCACTTTCAATAACTTTTAGTTATTAATAAAATACATATTTGGCTTGTAAATTAAAAAAAACAAGTAAGGAAGGCTAAGTTCGGGTGTAACCGAACATTACATACTCAGTTGAGAGCTGTGGAGACAAAGTAAGGGAAAATCACCATGTTGTAAAAAGAACCTAGGGTAACCCTGGAATGTGATTGTATGACATGTGTATCAAATGGAAGGTATTAAAAAGTATTTTAAGAGGAAGTGGGCCATAGTTCTATAGATGGACGCCATTTAGGGATATCGCCATAAAGTGGACCAGGGGTGACACTAGAATTTATTTTGTACGATATGGGTATCAAATGAAAGGTATTAATGAGTATTTTAAAAGGGCGTGGGCCTAAGTTCTATAGATGGACGCCTTTTCGAGATGTCGCCATAAAGATGGACCAGGGTTGACTGTAGAATTTGTTTTTACGATATGGGTATCAAATGAAAGGTGTTAATGAGTATTTTAAAAAGGAGTTGGCCTTAGTTCTATATGTGGACGCCTTTTCGAGATATCGCCATAAACGTGGCCCAGGGGTGACTCTAGAATGTGTTTGTACGATATGGGTATCAAACGAAAGGTGCTAATGAGTATTTTAAAAGGGCGTGGGCCTTAGTTCTATAGGTGGACGCCTTTTCGAGATATCGCCATAAAGGTGGACCAGGGGTGACTCTAGAATTTGTTTGTACGATATGGATATCAAATGAAAGGTGTTAATGAGTATTTTAAAAAGGAGTGGGCCTTAGTTCTATATGTGGACGCCTTTTCGAGATATCGCCATAAACGTGGACCAGGGGTGACTCTAGAATGTGTTTGTCCGATATGGGTATCAAACGAAAGGTGTTAATAAGTGTTTTAAAAGGGAGTGGGCCTTAGTTCTATGGGTGGACGCCTTTTCGAGATATAGCCATAAAGGTGGACAAGGGGTGACTCTAGAATGCGTTTGTACAATATGGGTATCCAATGAAAGGTGTTAATGAGTATTTTAAAAGGGCGTGGGCCTTATTTCTATAGGTGGACGCCTTTTCGAGATATCGCCATAAAGGTGGACCAGGGGTGACCCTAGAATTTGTTTGTACGATATGGGTATCAAATGAAATGTGTTAATGAGTATTTTAAAAGGGCGTGGGCCTTAGTTCTATAGGTGGACGACTTTTCGAGATATCGCCATAAAGGTGGACCAGGGGTGACTTTAGAATTTGTTTGTACGATATGGGTATCCAAATAAAGGTGTTAATGAGTATTTTAAAAAGGAGTGGGCCTTAGTTTTATGGGTGGACGCCTTTTCGGGATATCGCCATAAACGTGGACCAGGGGTGACTCTAGAATGCGTTTGTACAATATGGGTATCCAATGAAAGGTGCTAATGAGTATTTTAATAGGGCGTGGGCCTTAGTTCTATAGGTGGACGACTTTTCGAGATATCGCCATAAAGGTGGACCAGGGGTGACTCTAGAATTTGTTTGTACGATATGGGTATCCAAATAAAGGTGTTAATGAGTATTTTAAAAAGGAAGTGGGCCTTAGTTCTATATGTGGTCGCCTTTTCGGGATATCGCCATAAACGTGGGCCAGGGGTGACTCTAGAATGCGTTTGTACAATATGGGTATCCAATGAAAGGTGCTAATGAGTATTTTAAAAGGGCGTGGGCCTTAGTTCTATAGGTGGACGCCTTTTCGAGATATCGCCATAAAGGTGGACCAGGGGTGACTCTAGAATTTGTTTGTACGATATGGATATCAAATGAAAGGTGTTAATGAGTATTTTAAAAAGGAGTGGGCCTTAGTTCTATATGTGGACGCCTTTTCGAGATATCGCCATAAACGTGGACCAGGGGTGACTCTAGAATGTGTTTGTCCGATATGGGTATCAAACGAAAGGTGTTAATAAGTGTTTTAAAAGGGAGTGGGCCTTAGTTCTATGGGTGGACGCCTTTTCGAGATATCGCCATAAAGGTGGACAAGGGGTGACTCTAGAATGCGTTTGTACAATATGGGTATCCAATGAAAGGTGTTAATGAGTATTTTAAAAGGGCGTGGGCCTTATTTCTATAGGTGGACGCCTTTTCGAGATATCGCCATAAAGGTGGACCAGGGGTGACCCTAGAATTTGTTCGTACGATATGGGTATCAAATGAAATGTGTTAATGAGTATTTTAAAAGGGCGTGGGCCTTAGTTCTATAGGTGGACGACTTTTCGAGATATCGCCATAACGGTGGACCAGGGGTGACTCTAGAATTTGTTTGTACGATACGGGTATCCAAATAAAGGTGTTAATGAGTATTTTAAAAAGGAGTGGGCCTTTGTTTTATGGGTGGACGCCTTTTCGGGATATCGCCATAAACGTGGACCAGGGGTGACTCTAGAATGCGTTTGTACAATATGGGTATCCCATGAAATGTGTTAATGAGTATTTTAAAAGGGCGTGGGCCTTAGTTCTATAGGTGGACGCCCTTTCGAGATATCGCCATAAAGGTGGACCAGAGGTGACCCTAGAATTTGTTTGTACGATATGGGTATCAAATGAAATGTGTTAATGAGTATTTTAAAAGGGCGTGGGCCTTAGTTCTATAGGTGGACGCCTTTTCGAGATACGGCCATAAAGGTGGACCAGGGGTGACTCTAGAATTTGTTTGTACGATATGGGTATCAAATGAAAGGTGTTAATGAGTACTTTAAAAAGAAGTGGGCCTTAGTTTTATAGGTGGATGCCTTTTCGAGATATCGCCATAAAGGTGTGCCAGGGGTGACTCTAGAATTTTTTTGTACGATATGGGTATCAAATGAAAGGTGTTAATGAGTATTTTAAAATGGAGTGGGCCTTAGTTCTATATGTGGACGCCTTTTCGAGATATCAACCAAAATAGGGGCCAGGGTGATCCAGAACATCATCTGTCGGGTACCGCTAATTTATCTATATATGTAATACCACGAACAGTATTCCTTCCAAGATTCCAAGGGCTTTTGATTTCGCCCTGCAAAACTTTTTCATTTTCTTCTACTTAATATGGAAGGTGTCACACCCATTTTACCAAGTTTTTTTCTAAAGTTATATTTTGCGTCAATAGACCAATACAATTACCATGTTTCATCCCTTTTTTCGTATTTGGTATATAATTATGGCATTCTTTTCATTTTTCGTAAGTTTCGATATCGAAAAAGTGGGCGTGGTCTTAGTCGGATTCCGGCCATTTTTTACACCAATACAAAGTGAATTCAGATAAGTACGTGAACTGAGTTCAGTAAAGATATATCGATTTTTGCTCAAGTTATCGTGTTAACGGCCGAGCGGGAGGACAGACGGTCGACTGTGTATAAAAACTGGGCGTGGCTTCAACCAATTACGCCTATTTTCGCAGAAAAGAGTTATCGTCATAGAGGCTATGCTCTAACCAAATTTCACAAGGATTGGTAAATTTTTGTTCGACTTATGGAATTAAAAGTATCCTAGACAAATTAAATGAAAAGGGGCGGAGCCACGCCCATTTTGAAATTTTCTTTTATTTTTGTATTTTGTTGCATCATATCATTACTGGAGTTGAATGTTGACATAATTTACTTATATACTGTAAAGATATTAACTTTTATTTTAAAATTTGAATTTAAAAAATTTTTTTTTTCAAAAGTGGGCGTGGTCGTTCTCCGATTTTGCTAATTTTTATTAAGCGGACATATAGTAATACAAGTAACGTTCCTGCCAAATTTAATCATGATATCTTCAACGACTGCCAAATTACAGCTTGCAAAACTTCAAAATTACCTTCTTTTAAAAGTGGGCGGTGCCAGGCCCATTGCCCAAAATTTTCTTAGTTTTCAGTTCTGCGTCATAAGTTCAACTTACCTACCAAGTTTCATCGCTTAATCCGTATATGGGAATGAATTATCTCACTTTTTCAATTTTTCGAAATTTTCGATATCGAAAAAGTGGGCGTGGTTATTGTCCGATATCGGTCATTTTAAATAGCGATCTGAGATGAGTGCCCAGGAACCTACCTACCAAATTTCATCAAGATACCTCAAAATTTACTCATTTCGTGTTAAAGGACAGACGTACGGACGGACGGACGGACGGACGGACATGGCTCAATCGAATTTTTTTTCGATACTGGTGATTTTGATAATGGAAGTCTATATCTATCTCGATTCCTTTATACCTGTACAACCAACCGTTATCAAATCAAAGTTAATATACTCTGTGAGCTCTGCTCAACTGAGTATAAAAACATGTAAAATTTTACGATGAATTTTGAAGCACCTTGTTATTGTGGCACCAAAAACGGACATTTGAGTTTTATAAGAGTATTGCCATTTAAAAAAAACAATACGTCTATCGATTTTGGTAGTTATTGATTACGTGACTACTTAAATACACCTTTTTATCATAAGTGGGCAGTGCCACGCTATCTTATCAAAATTATTAGTTTATCTTATTTAATGCTTGAATACGTCATTATAAGACAAATCTCATTTTATTTTTTACTAAAAACATTTTGTTTTTGCATTTTTATAAAAATTTTCGAATTTGACGAATTTTTTTGAAGCACTCTGTATCTGTGACATTCTGAGCTTTCACACAATAAAACCTCAAATAATTTGCTGTCATCTGCATTTTAAATTTTTAAAATATCTTCATTGTCTCAAAAGTTATGATTTTTGCAAAGAAAAAACTTAAAAAGCGCCACTGTGCGGCGGAGGGAAGTCGGTGCCCAATAACCGCCAACTTTACCTAATAAAGGGCAATATGCCGACCGTGTATATTTGACGATTTGCAGCCATACGTTACACTCGGCTGTATTTTAACGAATCTTTACCAATATAGGGCTGTTTTGGGAAATTCGGACTTAGAAAGAGAAACTTGGCAAAAAGCGTAAAGCTACAGAAGAATCTGAACGAACAAGAAGTGTGGAGAAGTGTACGAGGCAAAGAGAGTAATTGAGGCCTCTCACAGTACCGTGCAGTATTAAGAATTATCCCCGCTGAGTGTTCAGCATGATCCCGTGGGTTCGGAGAGCTCAGGGCCCGTATTACGTGGTATGATCAGTGACTGAAAACCATTTTCGCCCAAATGATAACTATGCAACTGTCAAACTATTTATAAAAATTATAGTAAATTATGGATCTAACGAATACTATTTGTCGCTAATCTGATCCACCATTTCAGAACTATTGTGATTTGAAAAATGAGTTTCGATCACGAAACTTGATACATGATAATGATAACACGCCAAAAAAATTTGTTATACTCCGATTACAAATCAATAATTTTTCGATATCAAGTCAATATTTTTTTGATAGCACAAAAATCGTTGGCAAAACTATAACAAATCTATAACAAAGGGATAACTGATAAAAATGGATAGCAATACGAAATCGAATGAACGCAGCGGCTTCGCTGGCTAGGCCATGTTATGCGAATGAAAGGTGATGCTCCGGCCAAGAAAGTGTTTCTATCGGAACCCGCCTAGGGAAGCAGAGCTAGAGGGCGGCTCCACTCCGTTGGAAGGACCAGGTGGAAAACGATTTAAACTCCCTTGGTGTGACCAATTGGCGCCGGTTGGCGGAGCGAAGGAGCGACTGGCGCGCCTTGTTGGACGGCCATAACCGTTTAGACGGTTAAGCGCCAATTAAGTAAGTAAGTAATACGAAATCGATAACCGCTTGGTAATACTCCGATAACA